>NC_034427.1:2031592-2049172 GCF_002078875.1 Numida meleagris | reverse complement strand
TCCCTTCCCTTCCCTTCCCTTCCCTTCCCTTCCCTTCCCTTCCCATGTATTTTCCAAAGTTTCTGTAGCAATTTCTGGGTTAAAAGATTTTGCTGAGTTAATGCTCTTCATTCCAGAAATGGGACTTATTAGATTAGAACAAACAGCATTGTTTACTCCCCTGGAGGGACCAAAACCAACTGCAGGGCAACATGTACAGGCTGCTGCTTCATATGTGCACGCAGCCAGCTAGGGATCATGGCAGGAGAAGGGTGCAGCACCCGACTGGTTAGCTCCTCAGCCCCTCAAAGAGCACGAACACACACAAGAGCTGGATGTCTCCCAGTTCTGTACTTAGCTATACCAAAACCTGGTGCGCTCTGTGTGTTATTGCAGTTTGAGGACTTACTCATGCAGTAAGGTATTTATTTGTGAGACATACTGGAGAGAAGCTGCTTTAAGAAACTGTATCCTCCTGGGAGGGACCGAAGCAGAAGGCTCAGGGTGTCCTGCTGTATGGCATGGTGCTTATGGCAAACAGTAGATTTGCACATACCTTCATTCATGTTTGCATTCTTCCTGTTAATTTTCCTCATTTGAAGTGGTTCCTTCAGAAAGTTCAGTCCATGATGGCTTTTTCAGAAGGTACCTTTGACTTCAGTTGCAGAAGGCCTGATGTAACATTTCATGCATCCTCAGCTGGTGTTTGGTGTCTCACTTACTGGTTAGGTTGGTGGCATGGAGGCTGCTGTCCTGCTCTCCTTGAGTGCTTGCAGGGTGCTGCCGAGATTCCCATTCGTAACTCAGTGATCTGCTTTTCATATTTTGCAGCCAAGAAGAAAGAGGAAGAAGAGGATGATGACATGAAAGAGCTGGAAGCTTGGGCAGGAAACATGTAACCGCAGCAGTAATCGGCTGGAAAAAGACTTTGATTTCCTATTCTGGGTGCAAATATGTTGTGTTGAGGAGAAAGCATACGTAAAATGTCTTTATCTTTAATTTTAACCTGAAGCAGTGGGAGCTGCGTTGCTGTTTTCTGCATAGCGTGGTCTGCACAATGGAAAGAGAGGGGAGCAGAGGGAATTGCCTGTGGTTTATACGGTTGAATTTCTGTAAAAAGGTATTTGCAAAATTAAACATTCAGCTTTTGGACTGTGCTAATGCCACTGCTGGATCTTCATCTTCAAATGTTTGGGCCGTATTGAATTGAAACGAGCTGAAAAACACTCTGTAATTTTAAGTCAGTTTAAGTGTGTTTAGAAGTCTTGTAAGGCATTTAAAAAAAAAAAGGAAGAGTCGTAAGCCACCATGGGCTTCTTATTGTGTTTAGGTGCAGGAATACTTTAGGTTTTTAGTTCTTTGCAAGTTATATTTATATCCCTTGACTGATGTGTGGCCAGCCTTGTGTCTGTCACCGCAACAGCGTAGTCTCTATTCCCATTTTAATTGGTGATAATGATCTGCAATTGACAAATGCTATCTTGGAATTAGGGGAGATTTAAATTTCAGTTGTACATTTTTCTACATAGCACTACGTTTATTGCTTTTTGTGATAATGGATAACCCATTCAGATACATGCACACAGTTATTTTAATTAAGAAACTACTATGGATTGCACTGTATTAAATATCTTGATTAATTTTCATCTGTGACTACTGTCATCAGTTCCTTGCGATGTTTAAGCAGTCGAATTTTGATTAGTTGAATTTGGTGATCTGGCTTTGATTTACTTGTGTAAAACTCGAGTCTCAGCTGAGCAAAGTAGCCAGAGGACTCCTGTAGCTGTTTGCTTATTCTAATAATCTTCTGGGGCACAGCATCAAAATCCACGCTAAGGAGAAGTGAAAGCTGGATTCATAACAGAAGCAACAGGTTTAAGGACAGCTGAGAGCCTTGGCTTTATCATTTTTTTGTCGTAGAAGTGACATCCATTGTGTGCTGTGCTAACAAACTGTGTTGTAAAGCCCCAGTATTTACAGGAGTTACGGCTGACCATCTGCAATGCAGCGAGGTGTCTGAGCAGGAGCGCCGAGGTTAGCTGGCAGAGAAGCAATCTCACAGCACTGCTCGTGCTGTTAAGGGTCCCGAGGTAGAAGCTCAGAAATGGTAAGAGACAGAGGGACCACCTGGTACCCCAGCCTGCCCACAGTGCCCGGGGTTCCTCCCTTCTGGGAGAGGCAGTCCCTGATAGCAATCCACTGGCAGGTAACCCACCCTCGTTGGGCACCTCTGTTTGTGGCTGTATCAGTGTTCTTCTGTAGACCTGCTGCTAAGGGAGGCAAACAGAAAACTGGGATCCAGGCAGTTGCAGTATTTTTTGGTTAACCTTTTTTTTTTCCCCGGAAAAGTTGGAAAAGCTTTATTGCTGTTGCATATGTGTATGATTCTGGCATGTAGGGTGGAAATGTAGTCCAGATTGATGGGCCTCATCACAGCTTTGTCCTTACAATCTTTTCAACCTTTTGCAGAAGGGGTGGTTGTTACCTCTGTTATGCAGGAAGAGAAGGCAGGACATTGCATTTGTGCTTTGACCCTGGGGTTCATAGGGTGCTTCCACCAGCAGTGGCAGGGAAGTGTTTCTCTTTATGTTGTGCGTTCGGGCTGGGGGAGTCAGGAAAGAAATTGCTGCGTGGTGGCTGCTTAAAGGCTCAGGAGTTCATCACTCCAGGTGTTGGCTTTCTACTTCGAGAGCCGGGTGAGCAACACAAAGAGCACTTGCAGAAGCTGCCAGGGAGCAGCAGAGAGAGCTTTGCTCTCAGCAGTTCTGGCCATAAAGCTCAGCACGTGTCCTCCCCCAGGGCTGGAGACCGCTTGGGTTGGTACAGTGGGTGGGTCTCTCCTCCCACGAGCAATGAAAATCCATCACTCTGCCCAATGCTGCTTTATGTGAATGGAATCAGTCCTCAGAGACATTGGATCTTTTAATTTTCCAGAAATATTAGTGGCTCTTCTTTGTGCCTTTCCTGGTCTTCTCCCCAGCAGGTACTCTTTCAGGAACATTTTAAGATACAGGCATTTAACTGCAGCAGCCTTCGGCCAGGAACCAGGCAGTGCATCCCTCAGGGCAGCTGGGTAAGGGCACGCCAGGAGCTGTGGTGGGAGGCAACGTGTCCCTAACACGTAAGATCTGTTTGAAGCACTTCAGTATTTGTGAGGGGAGGGGTCGCTGGAGCCGTGTGTTTGCTCTGCTTGCAGGGAAGTGCTGTGGCTGCCCGAGGCGAGAGGAGAGGATGCCAGGGACTGCAGTGGGGCGGCAAGTGCCATCGTGTGTGCTGGAGCGGAGCTGTGACAGCGGCAGTCACCTGCAGAGGCAGCAAGAGGTGATGGGAGCTGAGGAGGGAAGGCATCCTCAGAGCACCCACATCACCCTGTGCTGAGGAAACCACCCTGAGCATCGCCGCTGCTGGGTGAGTGCTTGCTAGCACGGGCAGGGCTGGAGCCCTCAGCTGTCTGGGGGTGCTGGTGCCAGCTGCAGGAGCACGGCTGGCTGTGTGCCGCTGCAGGTACCCTGGTGTGTGACAGCGTGCTGGTCGCTGTGGCAATATCACCGTGTGCCCCTGATGCCATCAACAGTTGCAGCTCCCTTGGCAGGATGTTTAAATCTCAGCCCTTTCCTTAAAACCCACCAGGCTGCCGAAGCCTCTGAACGCAGCACATCTATGAAATTAGGCTGCCTGCAAGAAGGAGTTTCTTCTCAGTCCAGAGATGTAATACCACTAATCGATATAATAGGTTAAACCCTTTTATTATGGTTCTGCTGAGAGGATCTGAAGTTTGACATTTGTATGCTGCGCTCACAGCTCCCTTTCTCCTATGCTAGTTATTTTTATCATTATTTTGGTTCTTACGACAAAATTGCATTCTGCTCATCTGGAAAGCTCTTCTGCCTCTAAATCCTGCGCATTCGGCTTATGCTCAGCCCTGTGGCAAATGCAAGAGCTCTCTTGATTTAATTTTCAAGCACAAAGGTCCATTAAATCAAAGTGATGCTTTCCAGATCCCGTGGCTCTCAGCAGCCCATCCAAGCCTCCATCTCTCCCTCTGTTTCAGCTCTGCCTGGCATCTCCTGAGCCCAGGGCTGGCTAGCCAGCAGGACGTTCAGCCCACATTTTGGGGTTTTAGTGGAGTTTTCTCCTTTCTTGCCTGTGGGAACCCCATGATGTCCTTCCACATGTCATCTCAGAGCTGCAGCCAAGAGCATCCCTTGTTGGCCAGCTCGTGGGTGAGAAGGATGGGAGGATGGCTGCTTCCAGCTGGTCTGGGTCATATCAACCTGCTGCTCTTGGGCTTCTCCTGTACTTCACTATGTACTTGCACTTGTGCTTCTGTTCTTGCTACCTGCTGTGAAGTCCACCATCCTTCTCCACGACCACCTCCATGCACGAGTGAGCTTTGCTGGTCAGTAGCAGGAGGGACTCAACAGAGCCAAGCAGAAGGGCAGCGCTGAGCTCTGCTCTCTGGGGACAGCGGCAGGGCCCGAGGGAACGGCACGGAGCTGTGCCAGGGGAGGGGCAGGGAAAGGCTCTGCCCCAGAGGGTGGGCACGGCCCCGAGCTGCCAGAGCTCAGGGAGCACTGGGATGCCGCTCTCAGCCATTGGGTTTGGGTGCAGCCAGGGTTGGATTCAGTGATCCTTGTGGGTCCCTTCCACCTTGAGATGTTCTGTTCTAAGAAATATGCTCCAAATGTTTACTAACGTGCTTGTGATTTACTAATGGTGTTGTAAGGAAGAGAAAAATACCTGGACGAAGGCATAAACATATCTTTATTTTAAGAGTATGGGTACCATCAATAGATACAGAACACCAGTGAGCTTCTTGGACAGGTTAATGGTTGGACCTGATGATCTTGAAGGTCTTCTCCAACCTAAACAATTGTGAGCTCCCTCCACAATGAGTTCCCTAAAATGAGCAGCTCCGGCCCCTGTGACAGGAATAGCTGACTGCTGGGGCTCAGGTATTGGCACGAGAGGACACGGTTTGGGGGTTAGAACTGAGCCTTCCTTCTCCGGGGTTCTGGTGGCATCCCAGCCTGAGAGCGTCGCAGGCACCAGCGGGGCCGGGCTGGGCATCACCCAGAGGTACAGCTGGAAATGCTGTCTGAGGTGTTAGCTTGACGGATCCCATCGGAGTGCAGTATCGGGTGTGAACGCTGGGAGGCAAAGCTGCATCTCCGGACAGACGCGGCAGCGCCGCACGGCTCCGGCTGCTTTCCGTGCCCAGGGCTCGCTGTGAGCCGGGCGTTGTGGCTCTCACCCTGAGGCACCATGGGCCAGGGCCCTGCCCCGGATCCGCCCCAGTAAGAAGGGGGTTGGCTGCCAACCGTTAATGCAATTCTTTTTTTTCTCCTCTTTTTTTTTTTTTTTTTTTTGATTTTCATCTCCCCTTTTCCCTTTCTCACCCTGGAGCACCGCCGGTGCTGCAGCACCTGGGGAGCTCCGGCCACTGCTGCTTCCATGTCCCAGGTGGGGCCGTGGGGTGGCTGGGTCTGGGGGTACCCTGGGGAGCAGCCAGGTGGGTGGAGGTGCCCCCTGTCCCTCTGGAAGTATTTCTCCGGAGCACAGTAGGGCAGAGGGTTGCAGCCTTCCTGGGTGCTCTTGGTGTTCCTGCACCTTCCCAGACCTGGCTGCAGGAGTGGAGTGGGAGCGGCATGGGGAAGGAGTGGGATGTTATGATGATTCTATGCTGCTCAAGCTCTGCCTGCAGCAGGTGGCTCAGCCACGGAGCTCCCTGAGAGCCCACAGCTCTGATCCTGCATCTTGATGAGATTTTTGAGCTGAAGATCTGCAATGACCGGTTGAAAAATCCCTACTGCCTGCACACCCTGCTTGGGCTGTGCAGGAGGTGGGGACAGGACCTGTGTGCCCCTGTGCTGGAGGTGGGGATGGGACCCGTGTGCCCAAACCCAGTGCCCTGCACTACTCGCTGTGCAGGGACTGCCCAGGTCCTGCACTGTGCTCCTGGTGCCCAAGGAGGCAGCAGTGGTGTGTGGTGACACTGCTGATGGTGGCATTGCTCCATGCTGGGACACATGTCCTGCAGCCCCAGGAGGTGACTGAGGGATATGGGATGCAGAGCCATCTGTCACTGCTTTCTAACTAACGCTGGGTTTGATATGACAATGAAATATGACTTCTTTGTTGGTTTTTTTTTTTTTTTTTTTGTTGTTTTCTAGAAAAACATTTGGGCTCGTTGTCATTTCGCACAGCTGCTGGGTGGGAAGTCTGTGTGCGGTGGTGGCCTGCTGGTGAAGCAGCCCTGTGTCTCACTGTCTGCCCCAGGAGCTGCTCGGGGGCCCAGGGTGCTTGGGGAGGGACAGAGTTGGGCTTTGGGAGCCAAGGGGACCTGTGTCCCCACAGACAGCTCACTGGGATGTGGGGCTGCTCCTGCCCTTCTCATGGCAAGGTGAGCTTGGGGATGGATGGATGGGAGGATGCAGATGCCAGGATCTCTCCAGCTCGGCTCGGGGAAGGCTTGGAAGATTCAGCGTGGAGACAAACCCTGTGTTTCCAGCTCTGGGGACTTTCATGCCAGCACCACCCAGGTGCTGTGTGCAAGGAGAAGGGGGACCCATGAGTACCCCCTTCCTCGTGGGTGTGCAGAGCCTGCGACACAGGAGAAAGTGGCTGGGGCCATCCGGGGCTGCCACCACTGCAGCCTAACTCCTGGCCTCAATTTGACTGAAATGTCACAGCTCCGACCATGTCCGTGTTTCTGAGATGAGACATCTGCTGTTTCAAAGCAACAGCAATGGAACAGGCTGCAAACAACAGCCGTTGGCATTGGAGCCATGGAGATGGAGGGACTGAGCATCCCAGGCTTTCCATAGCAGAGGGGAGCAGCGAGGTGCCACTCCTGATGGTTCCCGTGGCAGGGACATCTGCTATGGAAAGCCACCTCCTTGGGTCCCCTCTGGCCGTGTTCCACCGCTGCTGTCCCCGCGTCCTGTCCCCTTGGGTGAGGGCACCACAGTGTCAGCAAAGCCCGGCCCCTCCATGGGGACGTCCCTCCCCGGGAAGGACCTGGCCTGGTTCAGTCCCTCTGCTGCGGGGGGGAACGCTGCTGGTCCCTGGGCAGCTCCATGGAAGGATGCTGCCCTTCCCTTATTAGCATGGAACAAGCTGTGGATTAGCTCGCCCCGTGGAGCGTTACAGCTTGCTGGTTTTCTGTACGAGCCGGCTCTGTGGCTGCACAATGTGTAATTCGTGATCAATTGACTTGAAGTTAAAATACAAAGGAAGGGAGGAAAAGGGGAAAAAAAAAAAAAAGGGCTTTTCAGCTTAGCAGCTGGTACTGCCTCAATAGCTGCCACTGTGGGCGATCAGCTACACTTCACAATCCAATATCTGACTTCATTTCTTAGCCTCACTCGGTTCAGTTTCACCTCCATCCTGGACAAATATTGACAAAGCTCTCATAATCCTGCTGGTGCCGTTGCAGAGAACTCTGTTTTGCTTGCAGCACACTTGGTGCCATCTCAATATCCCCGCTGGGAGCCGAGAGAGGAGCATGAATTTAAATTCAGAGGGGATGAGTGGCAGTTTACAGACCCCCTGCGCCCCAGGTGTCCCCCGTGAGCAAAGCTGGCTCCAGACTCAAGTCCTGAGCTTGAGCCCGGGGCTTTGGGCGAGACAAGGAGGAGGTCTCCACTTGTTGCTGCTTATGTACAAGGTAGCTCTGGGTGCATGCATAGCTCTTGTGCTGAGCTGGTGTCTTGTTCAACAGTGTTCATCACCAGTCAGTGTTCAGTCTGTGCTGGCTGTCCCTTGGGTGCCAGGGGTGCTGTGCCCTTCTGGGGTGTTGGTCTGCGCCCCAACGAGTAGAGCTGGGCCTGAACTTGGGTCCTAGAGGTAAAATCCCAGAACTCAGGTGGGAAAACCCAGCTCTGCTGCAGGGAACGCTGGGTCCCCGAGTGCCACAGCAAAGCTCCAAGCAATCACAAAAACATGGAATGGTTGGGTTAGGAGGTACTTTAAAGATCATCCAGTTCCAGCCCCTTGCCTTGGGCAGGGATGCAAAGGGTCCTTCTCATCCAGGGCGGTCACCACGTTGTCAATCACTGCCACCCTGAGTCCCACCGCAGGGCTGTGGCAGAACGGGGGCATCGTCCCCAGTGCTTCTGCCATCAGCCCCTTGCACCTTGCCCTCACCCACCTCCATCCAAAACAGGGGTTCTCATGCAATGAGGCACCCGGGTTTCACACTGACCGCATTGGTGGCACCGTCACCCAGTGCTGGGGCACGGAGATGGGTGTGCTGAGCCGGGGGTGATGGGTGGGCGCGTGGATGGCAGCGGGGTGGCTGCAGAAGGGAAAGCTGATCAGGTGGACTGCTTAATGGCTTCATAGCGTCAGGGACTTGTTGGCAGCACCTGGCAGCTCATTTTTAATGGCAGCACTCCTGCACTCGGTCCCAGTGCAGCTGCCTAAGTCTGAAACTCAGAGGGCTGAGGCTGGAAGCAAGCTGGTGTGAATCCAACAGAACTCGTCTTTGTGGCATGACACAGATCTGACCCCATGGAGAGACTCCTGATCCACCTCTGTCCTGCCCCAATGGGATGGGTCCTTTCCCTCACTGCTTATCTACAGCACAGGTGTGGAAACACGCACAGTGTCATTTGGCACAGAATGGTTGGGTTGGGAGGGACCTTAAAGATCATCCAACCCAACGCCATGGGCAGGGGCACCTCCCCCCAGCTCAGGCTGCCCAGGGCCCATCCGTGGCCTCGGGCACCTCCAAGGATGGGGCACCCACAGCTCTGAACAGCAGTGCCAGCGCCTCACTGCCCTCCGAGTGAAAAGTATCTTCCGTATATCCAAACCTTCCCTTCTCCAGGCTGAACACCCCCTGCTCCCTCAGCCTGTCTCCATAGGAGAGGTGCTCCAGCCCTGGGAGCATCCCTGTGTCCTCCCCCGGCCCCGCTCCAGCAGCTCCACACTTTCAGTGGTCCAGGTGGGCTCTCAGTTGTTCTTTCTAGGGCCAGCAGCCGGTGGGACTGCGGGGCCGCAGCCACTGCACGACGTTGGCCGCAGGGAAGTCTTCAGCGCGGCGGTGTGCGGCAATCCATACTAATTAAGACAAATCTAATTACCCAGGCTGCAACTCATGCTTAACGAATTAGAACCAGAACATGGCAAACACGGAGAGGGAGGCACGCTGCCAAGGTGGAGTGGTGCGCCCAGGAGCCTGCTTGGAGGAGAAGGGTTCTGGGGAAAACGGGGCTCGGTGGCACTGTTGGGTGTCAGCATCAGCGGAACCTCTGCTTGCGTGAGAGCTGTAACAGTAAAAATCTGCACAGTAAGGAGAGCTGGTGCCAAGCGGTGCTCCCAGGGGAGGGAATGTCCCTTCCCCCTGAAGTTCTTAATAAATCCATTATGATTAATACTGTGACCGAGGAAATACTCTCATTACAAATAGATGGTGATGGCAGAGCTGCAGAATTAAGTGGTGCTGGGCAGCACTTATCTGATTAGCGGGTGTTTTCAGCAGGACCATCATCCAGAGGCGTTACAGCTCCCATCACGCTGCCTGCGTGCAGGGGGCTGAGCGAGAAGCGCTGGGCACAGCCCTCATCGAATCACTGAGAAATCCAGAAATCCATCGCCCATTGCCCTGCGGACCAGGGAGCTCAATCAGAGCCTCCCAGCCCAACCTGCGGCCGCCACAGGGCAGCACCGAGTTCGTGCCACTGCCACGTGGATGGCTCAAGCACCACCAGGCAGCACCTTGGCCGTGGCCACACTGGGGTGTCTTGGGTGGCAGAGGCACTGCTGTCCCTTGGGTGGCACTGCTGTCCCTCAGGTGGCACTGCTGTCCCTTGGGTGGCACTGCTGTCCCTCGGGTGGCACTGCTGTCCCTCGGGTGGCACTGCTGTCCCTCCTGCACCCGTCTCTGCTACCCCTCCTCTCCCACCCCCTCCGCTGCTCCTCGCAGTGCTGCCGCCGCCGGAGGGCTCCTCGCAGCAGCTCCCAATTAAGACCTACTTAAAATTCAAATGCAAATACATTTTGAATTACCTTAATTAAAATTATTCTCTTGTTAGAGCTGAAGGATGGGATTTGAAGAACAGAAACGACGGCGTGTGCCTGGCCACGTCGGAGGGGACCGAGGCACCGGGGCAGTGCCCGCGGGTTGGGAACCGGAGCTCAGCATCCCTCGCACTTGGGTGGGCAAATTCCACCAGCTGCGGGTATCACAGCTCCAGGCACGGCCAAGGCTGGAGGCGCTGGATTGCTTCCAGCAGCCCCTGGAACATCCCTGCTGCGCCCTCTGTGCCTCTCCTCTCTGCCCCCAGTTCCTCCCTGCGTTGCCGTCTTTGGAAGCTTTCGATAGATTTCTCTAAATTAAAAGTAATTTACCCTTTAAGATCAGGGGGTGAGGGAAGAGCCCGCCGCGTGCAGCCCCGCAGAATTCATTGCCCCGTGCATTCGGATGCTGCGCACAAAATGACTTCATGCAATCGCTGCCGCTTGCAGCCGTCCAGCCCAGAATAACGGAACAGCAGCGGCGCCCGTGATTTATCAATTAGCGCTGAAGGATTTGTGCAGCTGAGGGCTGCCTGCACGCCGAAGGTTGGCGTGTTTTGAACCGCATTTCCTGCACGGACAGAAAGCACGGGCCCATGCTCCTGGCTCACAGGGTGCGTTCCCTCGGCCGTGGCCGGCACCGGCCCTGCGGCCCTTCCAGGGCTCCCCGCTTAGAGGCGCCCTGCAGTCCCCGTGCGCCTCGTTGGGCTCCGGGCGCGGAGCTCCTCTGCACGGCCCCCGTGTGCTGCAGCGGCTGCAATCCCAAGGACTCCGCGTTTGCAGGCGAGCTCCTGCTGAGCGCGGCGCTGCAGATGAGCGGCGCTTTGGTGGGGATGCGATTACGCGACGTTTCCTCGCTGCATGCAATGCATTTTGACGACGCGGTGGTTTCGGCGCTAATGAGATGCGTCTTAACCGCGGTGAAGCTGTATTTCTCCCTGCGCTTAGTACCCGGGATCCACATTAATTACGGTTTCGGGAGACAAAAAGTCCCACAGAGTCACAGCCCCCGCGTTGCTCCCGCTAACAGCCGCCTCCCCGCGCCGCCAGCAGCGCTCGGCTCCTGACAGCCCCATCGAGCTGCGGAGGGAGCAGCGCGGGGCGGGGACGCAGCCGCGTGCAGCGGGAGATGCTCAGCGGCACGGAGACAGCCGCGGTTCGAAGAAGTTCCTGTCAGAAGCGGGGGCTCGCTGCTTGGCCGGCAGCGGCCGGTGCGCGTCCCGACCCCGTGATGGGCGCTGCGGGGCCAGGGACGGGGCGCGGCTGCTCTTTCCTTCGTGTTTGGCCGTGGAGCTGCTCGGAGCGGGGCCGCGGGGATCTCCGGCCCTTTTCCTCCCCAACCCTTTCCCTCTCCCCGTGTCGGGGAGAGGTCGGCACGCAGAAGCGGCGCGGGGATGCTCCGTGAGGGTCCGTGTCCCTCGCGTAGCGCCGCGGCCTCACCCGCTCGCAGCTGGAGGTCCTCTGGAGCCTTCCGCTGCGCGGGCTGGAATCGGAGATAAGCAAAGCAAAGCAAAGCAAAGCAAAGCAAAGCAAAGCGTTCCTCTGCGGCCCTCGTTCCCGCGGGGCCGGGGGCAGCGCGGCAGGGGGAGCTGCGGGAGCGCAGCGCTGTGCGGGGCGGGAGGGGACGGGGAGACGCCGGCGCACCCCGCACCGCCCTCGGGCACCAAACGGTCCCGTTCCACGCCCTCCCCGCGGGGGTTCTATGCCGGAGACACGGCGCTGCGGGCGCTGCGAGGCGGGTGCTTCCTTCGCTTTAGCCGGGCTTCTCGGGGGGGGGGGGTGGGTTGAGGACGCCGGAGCCTTGTGGTGCTGAGCCCGACGTTCTGGGACCGGTCCCATCTGACCGAACGGGGCTCACCCGGCTGCCCAAACACCGCTCCCCCTTTCTCTCTGCCACCAGCAGCCCAGCCTGCGCGTCCCATGGCAGAGCTGCCGCGTGCCCTCCTCCTCCTCCATCCCGGGGACAGCGAAGTGCTGGCCCCGGGCTGAAGATCCCTGAGGTGCAGCACCAGCGTCTCCTTGCAGCTGGAGCCCCCTCCCGAGCCCCGATGCCTTTCTGCTGCAGCTCGGCTGTGCAACCCAGCCCCGTGCCCCCCCCCCTCCCCCCACCACACACATCCAGGTGCTCTGGGGCTGCCACGGGGCTCTCACACCTTCGAAGAACCAGCTTTCATCCAAGTACAAGAAAAGGAAGGAATCAAACCCTCACATGCTGGTTTCAAGCCAACCACATCAAACCAATTAATGCTTCTTTCTTATGAGACGTTAGTAAACCAATTACACAGCCTTGTCAAGACTAAATCACAGGTGCAAACCCCGTATATCTCACATGGCAAACCACTCCCAACTAGGATTCCAAGGCGCCTCATCCCCGATTACAGAAGAACTTGTCAAATTCCACGCCCATGCCCTGATTGTAGCACTAGCAATCTGCAGTTTAGTATTGTTCCTTTTAACCCTCATACTACTCGAAAAACTATCATCAAACACTGTAGACGCCCAAGAAGTCAAACTAATTTGAAAAATCCTCCCCGCTATCGTCCTAATCCTGCTTGCCCTCCCTTCCCTGCAAATCTTATATGGAATTGATGAACCTGACCTTACCCTCAAAGCCATCGGCCACCAATGATACTGATCTTACGAGTAGCTCCGCTGGGGACACCCACCTGCACTGGCTGTGTCCTTATGGGGATGTCTGTCCTGCGCAGGCAGAATGGGAGCAGGGCTAGGGGAAGCCTCTCCTGCTGAAGAGGTTTTGCAGCTCACAGATAAAAACGGAATGAAGGAGAACTCACATCAGGCATCAAATTGTGGAGATAACCGGAAATAGTAAGGGAAAAGCAGCAAAAGATGAAGCGGGGTTAATGTGAGGATAGAGAGTTCACTGCTCCTTTTAAAACAATCAGCTCACGGGCTGGTTCAGGTAGTTCAATTTTTCCTTGCATGTCTGGCTTGGTGGGCACTAAGGATGGTTTAATGGCAGTAGAAAGCACTGGGCCAGTTATTAGGGGGAAGACAATGAACACATTTGAGGGCAGTTGCACAGTGGTGCCTCACCTGAGGACACTTTTGCCTTTGGTGACCATTGAGCTTCCGCAGGGAAGTGGCTTTGAACATCCCTGAGGTCAGCTCCATCCCTGTGCACAAAGCCATCCCATCCTTCCACCCTTTTCTCCCCCACAATGCCTCAGGGTCTTTGCTGAAAAGAATTAGCTCTCATCTCTTCAACCTTCCTGAGCTTTTGTTTCATTTCCACATCCTCTGTAATAACCATCTCTTCTGGGAAGAGAGAGGACCTTGCAAATGCCATGTGCCCAGAGCCGTTCTCTTTGTAGTTCCCCAAAAGGACTGAAAATCTCCTAAGCAGCCTGGCTTACCCAGGGAACCAACCTGGCTTTGTTCACCAATAGAGAACAAATAATTTGCATCCATTTCCGAGAAGCAGCTGCGCTAGTGATATGACTGTGAGATGAATGGGACCAAACCCTGATGAGTTTTGTGGTCGGCCAGCCTGGTCACGGGAATGCCTCCTCTTTGGCAATTTATTCAGTAGTTGTGTTGGAGAAATGCGCGTTTCCGTGCCTCTGTATCTGGATGGCTAATAGGGAGCAGTCCATCTTCATGTAATTTTAGGTATCTTAGAGGATCTGAATGCAAAACCCTGCGCTTGGGGATTTGGTGTAGATTTGTGACCCTCTTTGGAAGAGCTGGGATCATAAAGCAGTGACTGGAATTCAGGGGGACATAAATATCATATTTTCATATGTGGCAGCTATAGCCTTGCTTGAATATTGTTTGTGTTATTTAGAGGGGATATGGACCCATCTGGCTTATTTCATCGGTCTGAAAGTTGCCAGAAAGGATGGAGGAAGGAGCTCTGGTAACGGAACAAACTGTACAGAAATGTGAAAAGACAGCTGCGCTCCCTCCAGCAGCAAAGCCATTTGTTTCAGGCCTTTCTACCAGGTTATGTATGGAGAAATGGATGCTCCTGCGCTCCTTGGATCACGGCTGGTGGGAAGAGCCATCCCTTTGCCTCCATCAGAAAGCATCACGCAGTGTTTCACGGACCTCTAGCACGGCCACACGGCATGATGACTGAGGCTGCCTTGTGAGTGAGCATCCCGCTCTCCATAGTCCAAAGCTACCACGGAGACGTTCGGCACGAGGAAGGTCTAAGACAGGCACGGCGCTGGCACCCTCCTCCTCTTCAAGGTCAGCCCTCCATGTGGGGTTTTTAGGGAGTCAAATCGCGCTTATGAATAATGCATTCTACAAACTTTCCAACCTTCACCAACATGATTTGTGAATAAATGTTTTCATTACTCGGCTGGCTCTGTGGATGGATGAATAATATCCATCAAATAAATTATTCATATTTTTCTCCTTGCCATTGTCAGATAAATTCTTCGTGATTTATATTTGTTCCTTTTTCTTCTGACTACAAGAAACAGACATATTAGGGGTGGGTTAAGGGCTAAGTCTGTGTTGTTGAAACCAACAGCAAAGCTCTGGCTGGTACTGGAGGCTGTACCAACACAGATCTCACCCTAAGGAGTCCAGGTGCCCTCTAAGCAGCGATGCTCAGAGTTCCTCCTCTGGCAAAGCCAAGCTCTCCTGCTCAGATACTTGATCCTCAGCTCCTTAAATTCCTCTGGTAAGTCTGAGGGGTTCTTGGGCTACTTCTTGCCACAAACTAGGGGTTGGGGATGCTACCCTGGATGGATGGTGAGTAGTGTCCTTCGGTCAGGCCACAGCTGCAGCAAATAGAGGCGTGCGCTCCTGGAGGGTGGAGTTCCTCAAAGTCAACTGATGCTTTTGATGATCAGTGATGATGATGCTGGTTATAGGCTCTTATATCAGCTTTTGCCATATTTTACGTAACCCAGAGGTCTGAGGCTGTGGTCCTTCCTTCCCAGCTCCCACCTTGCTGCCTCTTTGAGCCACATTTGCCCTGACAAAGCCACGACAGCAGGCTGCTTGGCAAGGGAGGTTTGCACCTGGTATGGTGTTTTGCAGGTCAGGATGCTGCTGGGTGATGTGGGTTGTTGAGTGAGGGTGGTGAGAGTTGAGCTTGGTTCTTCTTTTGGCACCTGGAGCTGGTAGGGCTCTGTGGGAAATGAGCAACCAGAGCTGGGCCTGCAGGGGTCAAGTGTGGTAAGCTCCATAGGGGTGCACTCTCTGGTATCTTTGCTCTTGGCTCCAGTGTCTTTTAAAAGAAGTCAGTGAGTAGTAGAGGGAAGACAGACTTTTCCTCTTGACCCTTCTGACTGAGGAGCAGTGGTTGACGCACCTGAGACCTCACTGCTTCTGAGCAGCACCCTGTTCAGAACGCCCAGGCAACAGAGATGCAGGAAGACTTTCTGTAGATGCCAGAGGAGGGGGGGGGCACTTCATTTGTACCCCCTGGCAAAAGAAGTGAATAAAACCATCACAGAAGCTGACTGGATGGACAGACATAGGAGATACCAGCTGCTCCAGCTCAGAAGTGACCATTTCCTTGTTTTCCCGATTTAAAAACACTGTTGCTCTATAGCCTGTTGACTGAACCAGTTCCAAGTTTCAAATTCTTTTTTTTTTTTTTGCTTGATTTCAGTTCTGAAAACTGTACCCGTGGTTATTTTCTCTTTAAACCTCTGGGAGGAAGCATCTTTCAATTGCTCCCCCGTAACTCAAAAAAAAAAAAAAAAAAAAAGACAAGACGAAACGTTCTTCAGAACCCTTTCCACTCTCACAGAAAGTTCAGGCAGAGAGGAAAAAGTAAAAAGATTTTCTTTTAAGAGTGAATCGCTGGGAGGTGATGTGAAAAGCGCAGGAAAAAGCCACGCTTGTTTCACAGCCTCAGCCGCGGGCTGATCCACAAGGCGTGTTTGCAGGCAGCGCAGGAGCACAAGAGGAGCTTTGATTTCCACTCACCTCCTCCAACGTGACCCTCTCAGCCGAGAGATCAAACAGGTCTTGGGATTGAGGCGGAGAGGGGAAATGACAGCGGAAGGAAAAGCAATGGGGGAGCGCATGGCGAGAGGGAGCGCACGCTGAGCACGTGAGCACGAAGCTGCCGAGCCAGCAGGGAAAGCAATGGGCTCAGTGGCCACGCCATGGGCAGGCTGCCCAGCCATGCACACCCAGCTGCTGGAAGCACTGCCTGCACGGCAGGAAGAAAACACGGCACTGAGCGGGGACCTTCACGCCTGAAGGACGACTTGGAGTTTGATTTGTGGAATCTCTTTTTTTCTTTTTTTTTTCCTTTTCCCACCCTCCTGCCAGCTGTCTGGTCCAGGGGACGCATCCATCTTCGTGAGCCCTTTTGAGCTCAGTAATGTATTTCAGCAGAAATCGTTTGTCTTGTGCACCTGCGTGGGATGGGAAGGGAACGGAGCGGGGCTCTGCTCTGCAGGGAGTGCTGGAGGGGGATATTCTCCTTCCTGCTTTCTGTTTGCCTTTGGCTTGGCAGCCCTCACTTGTTGCTTTCCAGAATGTGCAGGGGCCCTCACCCAACCCAAGAGCTGATCCTTCAGGGGATGGTGCTGTAGAGGCTGTGAGTTTTAGCACAAAACAAGACAATTTCAATCTCCTTTTGAAAGACCAATGTGTTCTTCCAGCAGTCATAGGGAACAAGAGTGTTCCCAGCCTCAGGTGGGGAGATCACCTCTTTGTTAGGTCCCCTCAGGTTGGCATTTGTGATGTGGTCAGGGAAGCTGCTTTTTTCCTGATCTTCCTCCCTCCAGGAACAGCAAGGGAAGATCCTTGTGACCAACTTTTCCATGTGTTGCTCTGTGTGGAGCTCAGGGATGTGGAGCGAGGGACATCAGCCTGATGCATAGCAAGGAGAGACTAGCCCACCAACAGGAGCTAGAGCCGACCTGGGCGTGAGGGGCTGGGCTTTATGTCTTGGTTGGCTCCTGTGAGCTGTAACTGTTGAGCTGGGGGATGGGGGTCAGAACACAGCTTGGGAGCTGCAAGCCTGAATTCTATTCAGTCAATGGGACAAAGAGAAGATGATGTCTCCCATACCTGCGCAGCCAAGGAGTCTTTTCATTTAGACCAGGCTCCCAGCATCTCAGTGGAAGACAAGCTTATGCCTGCTGGGACCATGCTGTACATGGGAATGTGCGAAGAAGCCAAAGTTGTTCTGTAGAGCTTTTTTTTTAGGGGGGAGGATACTGGGTTTTTTGAGTTGCTGTCCTTTGCTAACAGCTGTCTGTCAGAAACCAGGGGAAACTGCAGCCTCCACCAGGAGAGGATAGCACTCATCTGACTTAAAATTAAAAAAAAAAAGAGTGGGGCAAAATGAATTGTATTTAATATCAAGTTAAGTAGTCCAATGAAACAGCATGGATGTTAATCAGGATTTTCATATTTTATTTAATATACCCCTCTATGATAATATATCTGAAATTGTGATAGAGTTTCTTTCCAGCAATGCAAGGCACAGAACTCAGCAGCCTTTTCCCAGCATTTAGGCTGACCCTGCTGCAGAGTGGAGGGGAACTGTGCTCTGTCTGTTCATAGGTCTTTCTTCTCCCTTCCCTTCCCTTCCCTTCCCTTCCCTTCCCTTCCCTTCCCTTCCCTTCCCTT
>NC_034427.1:1923114-2031402 GCF_002078875.1 Numida meleagris | reverse complement strand
TCCCTTCCCTCCCCTCCCCTCCCCTCCCCTCCCCTCCCCTGGGGGGAGTGTGAGTCGTGACTTCCACATGGCCAAAGTCATGGACTGATCTTAGTCTAGAAGGGGTAAAGATTTGACCATCCCATGTGAGCAGGTAAAACCACTCCAGTCCACAGTTGCCATGCTCTTGGATACCAGGGCAGGAGTCTCAGCAGCCTGTCTCCCACTGGACAGGACAGTTGGATGGCAAGTCTTCAAGCCATGCTGGTCTGGTTCATGTCCAGACAGGCTCGGTGGATCCCTCAAGGAGAGCAGAGCACCCACCCCAGGGCTTGCCTGCATGGGAGCTGAGCCTGCTTCCATGCAAGAGCACGGTAACAGCTTTGCTGTGGGTTTTCTCCTCTTGTAGTTACCTGGGCATCCATATGGAGAAAAACAGATGGCTAAGAGTAAGGTGCAAATGCATATATTTTGGGAAAGTTAAGGCAACTTAAACAGCTTGCCTGTATTCAACTGCACCAGGAGCCTTCCCACACAGTTCAGCATGCTTCAATGCTGGAGCCGTGATCTGCTGATAGATGGTAATTAGCAGCTCCTGGGAAGAGTGGAGGGCACTCCTTCCTGAACCTGCTCAGATGCGATCTGTAGATGCCCATCTGTTCAAACTCTTAATTAACGTGCTGTGTCTGCGTACTTGACAAACATGAGAAGTTAACCAAAAGTGGCTCATGGTCCTGTTTGGTTGGGACTACTGAGCCTCAGCACTGCTACATATGTTTGAAGGGATTCAGTAAGCAAATTATTTCCAGAGTTATCTGGACAGTGCTGAATGTGACAGGCTTATACTTGGCTTTCACTGCTTGATTATTGCATTTGTGCCCTTTCTCTTGTCATTCCCAGATGCTTTTTCTTCCCCTGTGTTTTATGTTTGATTGTACATCTTCTTGTAGAGGTATAGGGGGAAAACGCTCTTTTTGGAGCTTTAATAGAAACAATCAGATCTGACGAGCACGTGGCTCCATGGTCATTTGCGGCAAGCCAACAGATGGGTCAGTTAATGGTCTGGGGGGAGGGAAAGAGTAAATGAGAGCATGGGCTGTGTCAGCCTGCAAAGAGCTCATTTGTGCTGACCTTGCTTTGCACCCACCTGCTCCCCAAGCATGAGCTGAGCTGCAGCGTGGTCAGCATGCAACTGAACGTGCTCTGCCTCAGGTTTGAGGGGCACAAGCCCTCAGTCACGCCTGCTCCTGCTGGGTGCCACATGTCAGGACTTCAAGAAGGCAGATGGCTTCTTTCTTTCAGGCTCGCAGAGGAGACTCCACTTCAAAGAGGAATGGAAAATCAGCAGCAAAAAGACCATGCTATTGTGTGTGGAATGAAGTGCTTTAAAGTCAGAAATGCTGATGCTGTGTGTGTTTGTTAAAGCATTTTCTCTAATAACTTTCTTCTTTTGCTGCTGCTGCAGTGTCCTTTGCCCCTCTCTAATCACAAGAAGCAGCTCCCAGCAGCCTTGAAGAGCAAATAGGAATTAATCAGGCTGTGCTCCGACTTCCTCTATTTGCAGGCAGAGCCTGGTGCTCCCCCGTCCCCATGAGCACTGGGGGTGCCAGGCGAGCAGTGGAGCGCTATTGGCCGCCTGCAGTTGTGGCATCTCTTCAGAGCTGATTGCTGTGGCTGTTTGGCCAAGGCAGCAAAAGAGATGGTCACCCATAGAAGGGGCCCTTTGGAATGTCCCCACCACCTCTAGGAGCCCGAGGGGACTTGGTGAGGCTGGGAATCTGCACCATTCAGTTCTGTGTCTCCAGTGCAAGCAGCTGTGCCTGAGCGGGCTGTGCAGGCTTCCCTTGGAACAGAGAGAAACCAGTTCTTCTGCAGTGCAGTTCGCCTCGTTGGATTTCAATATCAGAACTGGCTATGAAGCTGTGTCACTCAACAGTGCATATTTTTCAGTATAAAACCTTCCAAATGGACGCAGGTAACGAATGTGAATGGAGACACCTGAGTGTTCCTATCTAAACGTGGACAGATGTTTCTTCCCAGACGCTGTCAGCCTCTGCCCCCCAGCTGGGAGCAAGCACCACGTGCCTACGCAGGTCCAAGCTCTCTGCTCTTTCTGCTCCCCCCCCGCCATGATGTGAAATGCTGTTTGAAAATGTTTCACTCTGTAAAACAACGTATTGCACCGTTCCCCACTCACTTTCAATTTCGTGTAACTTTCTTCACTGAAATGGGCTCAGTGATCTCAGGGAATAATTGGTGAGCTTGTTAGACTAATGGGATTTTTATTTCCAAGGCTATAGATCAAACAAGTATGCCTGAAAATTCATTATACATGCGGCGTGCACTAAATAATTATTCCTGCCCATGAAAGTGCTGGAGGAGAGACTATGACAAGGTATAGCTTTAAAAAAGCTGCTTGATTTAGCATTTATAAAGCAAAGTTCATATTAGATGTGCTAGTTAAATATTCAGCAAATAATCAGTCACTTGATTAGCCAAGATGCGGGAGGAAAGCCCAGCGAGGATGTTGCCTTTCCTTATTTGACATTTTTGGTCTGGGTCTGGAGGATGTGCCCCTCCCTGGGCTCATCCCCACCATGCTGGCAAGGACAGCCCTCAGTGGGGCTGCAAACAGCAGCTTAGGGGTTGCAAAGGGCCGTGCTCGCCTACCTGCCTCCACTCCAGGGCTTGGAGCTCTATCCCCCTTCCCCTTTGCTCTTATTTATCCCTGGGCAAAGCAAGAGCAAACCTCAGCATGCAGCCAGGAGGGAAGTGCTGTGCCCAGCTCAGTGGGTGGACATGTGGTAAATGGGGACCAGGAACGGGGGAGTGGGTTGGTCATGAATCGACGGCTGCTGGTGACTGTGAGACAGCAGCTTTGCAAGGACCGCACTCAGCCTCACCACACTCAGTGTTCTGCATCTGAAAATGGTGACTGTCCTAAGGATATTTTTTGTGCTTGTGTCAGACGGGGTTCTCCATTCCAGTGCGCTTCTATCAAGTATTTAGTATTTTCCATTTCATAGGATCATAGAATCATTAAAGTTGGAAAGACCACTATGATCATCTAGTCCAACTGCCAGCCCATGCCTGTGACTCCACCACCTCCCCGGGCAGCCCGTTCCCATAGAGCATTGAGATTCACTGGGATTTTCCATAGGAACTCCTCTTCTAAAACCAACCAAACAAATGGCTTTGTGGAAAACGGATAGATGTCGAGAATATGACAGGAGAGAAGGAGGAAAATGAAGAAAGATGAAGGAAAATCAGAAAGGATCAAAAGCATGAGCTGTGAAATCCTTAAAATGAAAATGCTTGAAAAATGATGGAAAAACTTGAATACAAATCCCTAACATAACTCGAAAACAAGAAAGGGAAAAGAGTAATTCTCATTTTGCAGGCACGAAGATTCACTGCAGTGGTATCACTTGAGTGTTTGGCTCTTTCCCCCCCGTAGCCTGTTCCATGTGCCTGGCCCGTGTTTGGCACAGGCTGCCCGGGGTGGTGGTGGAGTCACTGTCCCTGCAGGTGTTCAGGAAAAGGATAGATGCTGCACATAATGACACAGCCTAGAGCAGTCACAGGCATGGGCTGACAGCTGGACTAGATGATCTTAGTGGTCTTTCCACCCTTAATGATTCTATGGTTCCCCTTCTGGGTGCACCACGTGTGGCTGGCGGGGTCACTGAGCAGGAGGAGGACAGGAGGAGGACGTGGCGGGATGCTGCTCCAGGAACCCTGGCTCTTCTGGGTGTGCAGCTCCTGACCCCCAGGCGTGCTGACACTGCGCACACAAGTGCCGGGCGAGGACTTGAACTCCAGTTTTCCAATCCTAGAGTCTGAACCAATAAACCACTTTGCACATGTGCTATTAAATTAACAAACGACTTAATCACTGGTCAGATACAAGAAACCATGCTCTGAGGGCTGTGCTCATGTCGGTGGCCACCTGGACACGGTCCATGCCCAGCTTGGATGCTCTGCTGGGAGCAGGGAGGGCTGCAGCTGGTGTGGCCCGTGGTGACTCATTGTGCTGCCTGGTGGGATGCGTGCTGGCCGAACTGTGATGAAGGCAACGTCACCACGAGCATCACGACCCGGGAGGAATCTTCTTGCTGATTAATCCAGCATTCAGGGTACCACGCTTCATCCATCACATTAACCATGGGTGTACTGAGAGAGGAAAGGGAGTGGGTTTGATGGATCGCTCATCACGCTACACTGAGTAAGCGGATAACTGTGGTGAGTGGCACAATTTTGGCTGGAGCGTGCCTGCTGGGATGGGGGAGTGGCTGCACCCATCTGTTCAGGAGATATCTTGGTGCCTCGCGGCGTCGACCTTCAGGCACACGCTGCTGCTGAATGGTTGCACCTGCGTGCAAATAGCTCGCTGGGCAGATCACCCGGGGCAGCTCTTCAAAAGGCCAAATCCTTTGGGATTTCCTCTTAGTAATCCACTCTCTATAGCACGTTGTTTAATGAGATGCACACAGTTACTCTGCATGCACGTAAGAAACAAGCAATCAAGCACGCTAACAACCAGCATCATTAATTATTGTCCGTTTCCTTCAGTTGCTTCTGACCTTTGTTCACAACTGCAAAAAACGGTTCACGTTGTGCAACAGTTGCACTTAGAGGCCCAGAACATCCCCATCCTTTAATTTATTGTGTAAAAGGGAGATGACAATACGTAACCCAAAAATGAAATTGTGAAGCTTAACTAATTAATCTACAAGTGACCAGGAAACTCGCAGCTGCAAGGTGCTCCGACGTGCTGCTTACAAAGCTTGAAGACTGGTGCTGGTTTTACACATGAAGGAATCTGGTCTCCCACAGTTCCCTCTGAAGGTCCAATAATGAAAAGCACCTGGCTGCTGAGTTTTGGTGCTGGATGCCACAAACAAAACCCTGAAGAAGCGGAGCTCCAGATGAAGTTGGCCAGGAGGGAACATCCCACCACCTGCATCCATCTATTGGGCAAGTACTACAGTGCGGTACGCTCGTGGAACCAAACATTTGGTTCTGTTTGAACTTGGCTTTTCATGTCCTTACAGGTGACAAATTAATTTTAATATTATTGATTCTGTGATTTTCAATAATTCATTGGGGCGTGTTCATACCGGTAATTAGAACAAGTAAAGTAAGAAACAGCTCACATAAATTATTCCACGGCATTAATTATTTATTTGCCCATTTATAGCTGCGCAAAATTTACTGAGAAAATATGTACATTAATTAATACATACATTACAGTTTCATTAGTCCTACCGCATTCTTTTTCAACAACTAAAGATACATAGGCCTGGTGTATGAGCAGCTAGGAAGGTCTAGCTCATGTCTTTTAAATAATTTAAATCTAACGAAGAGTTCTCTGGGATGCAGGAAGAGCTGCTCGTGGGCAGCCTTCTGATGGCCTGCACGAGCAATGGCAAAGATGTTTTATCAGAAGCAAGTGGGTTTTCTAGGCCTATCTCAGAGATTAACATCTGTCTGTGTTGTGTAATTACTGATGTTTGATCATCTTGGATGCTTTGCTTTAACTTCCTACAATGGAAGGCTCTACAGAGGACATGGTGGACCCACTGCATTTGCTTGGCCAATGCACAGCTGGTGGTTGAGGCCCAGGCCACGGCCCTGGAGAACACTGCCTGGGACATCACCGGCTCCTGCTCCCAGCCCTGCAGACCTTGCTTAGGGCTGCTTAATTCACTCTGCTTTCAATAGCGTGTGTCTGGAAGAAGTCATGTACATCAACAGCGATGCACAGCTCACGTGATGGGGAATTTGTTCATGACAAGTAGATTAAAAAAGAATGAAATAGCATAGAAATTATTTTGTAGTTTGGAAGAGACACGTTTTTAATCAATGCCATAAAACTGATGCCCGCTCTCCTTTTTCACTCTGCTAACGCGTCCACTGGAGGATGCACTAGGAAATTTCCACATGAGCAAACTCTACCCGGTGTAAGAAGGTTTAGATTCACCCCTGTAATTTAATGGTTCAGTTTGCACATGAAAGCTGTTATTTAGGGTTTTAACTGTTAAGCAAAAATAGAATTTCAGCTTTTGTCACAAGGAGCTCCCTTCCTTGGCAGATTCCAGCAGAATGCTTCTTTGCCAGGTGACATTGCAGAGGATTTTGGTACGTCTCCTCGAGACAACTGCAACCAAAGCTTGTACCCCATGGGAGCCTCACAGATAGTCTTCTCTGAAGATACTGCTATCTTGGAGAGAGACAATGCATAATTCATGAAGAGTAATTCATCTCATGAATCCTAAGTGTGTGCTTTTCACGACGAATTACCAACAAAACTTGTGACAAAGGCTGGCTGTTGGCTTCCTCACAGTTACTGCTAGCCAAGAAGCCTGGGAAGCTCCTGGTCAGTGAGGTGCTCTGTGCAGACACTGCCAGCCTGCTCTGTGCTGTTGGCTCATTATTCATGGTTCTCCCTGTCCTGCATCCCCACGTGTGTCCCCCATTACCACCAACACTCGATATCCTGTCTCTAATTACCTTAATCAGGTTTGACTATGTGCTCCTCCCTTTCCTGCTAAAAAACTTTGACAAGTGGGTGATGGTTATGAGCCAGAAGTAAGGAAAAGTTGGGGACCTCCATGTCTCCCTGGCTCCACACTACAGAGGGGCAGCATCCAGTACCCTCACAGCCCTCCCCAACTCCCTGCAGGCAAGGGTTTTAGGAGCTTATCTCCCAACAAAACCAAAGGAGGGCTGAAGTTTAGGAATTCATGTGGTTGGTTGTTTTGTTTTGTTTGTTTGTTTACAGCTGCCACGATGCAAAAATAAATTGGATTAGCAAAAATGACATTTCTTCTTGCCACAGTGAAACTCTGAACCATTTCCAATTCGACTCGGCCATCTGTTCTTTCACTGGTGTCTGATACTGAACGGAGCCAGAGGTGGGGATCACGGGGCTGCCAGGGAGGGGCTCCCCTCTTCCCCTCCCTTCTCGTGGCTCTCAGCCCAGGTAACTCGGGGGTCAGGGAGCTTCTCTGGGTGAGGGAAACCCAGGCCTGCTTCTGCCTGCTCTCCGTGCCCAGATGCTGGCCGTGGGCATTACTTCTCCTCTGGCAGGCTGCCATTTATAAATGCTTCATGGGTGCAGCTGGTACAATGCGTGCCTCAATTTGGAGTCCACATCTCAGCTGGTGAGTTAGAAAACAGACTCCTTACTTGCACATTAATCACGCTCACGTTGCAGACATGCATTCCAGAGGAGCCTGTGGCTTCTCATGGCAGATGGTGGAGGGGACAGAAGTCCTCTCAAGCAAAAACTGACTCTGCTTTGCCAGCATCCTTAGTGCAAAACTTTAGCCAACATCATTCTCTGTGTTCTGAAATTCATGCCCAGAGTTGAGGCCGGCTTTGAAAAATGTGTATTTAGTTCTTTATAGAGAAACATTTATTTTTCACAGAAGAGGGACTCTCATGAGTGTCATGCTTGAGACAGAGCCTGAAAAATACAGTACCTTGTCTTTCAAAAATGTTCTGAGGAGCTGCTGCATGGTTTCAGACGGGGGCCACGATGATGCTCTGGAGGTTGTTATGGGGAAGGATGCTGCTCAGTGTTTCTTTTCTTTTTGCTGGTGTTGGCATGAAAATGGATTATTCTTAACCGTCTCCCTGTCTCGCTGTCCCGTTCATCAGGTTCCTGCAGTCACATTCCCTGCTTGATGTTTTCATAAACTGTGCTCCTTTTCCTTGGGTTCTGGTGATTAACTGCCATGACAGGTAGAAATATTCCAAAATAAATCTATCCTCATGGCCCTCTGCAATGCCCGCTGATAGAGCGCTCTGCAGACTTGCCAACCCAGGGAGAGGTGGGGAAGCACAAGAGTTATGTTGGAGCAGCTGTCACGTGGTGCCCCTTAACACTGCAGTGGTTTTGGTAGGGACAGTATTCTCCCCTAAGGAGCAATGAATTTTCATTCAGTCAAGGAAACCAAAAGAAAATAAACCAAAGTCCTGCTTGTCAGGAGCTCCATGGACGTGGAGAGGCCAGCAATATCTCCAAAGCTGGGCACTGGTAGAGCAGAGGTTTAGGTCAGAGCCAGAGCTGCATGTGGTAGTTTTTTACAAGGACTTCCCCACTCTGATGTTCTCCTTTCCAAAAGAACTCCAGTGCAAAGACTTATTTTGATTAGAGACTTGCCTTTCCAGCCCTGGAGCTGGCTCATGCCTGGAACGTGGAACCCTGCTCTGGACAAGGACGATCCACAGACACCTTCAGATCCATCGACCTGGGGAAGGTGGGAGGCTCGGTGGGATGGGTCCTGGCAGTGGTGAAGCACACATAATGCCCTGCGAGCTTTCAAGCCGGTTTGGCTTCACCCCAGCAATGTGAAAGATGAAAGCAAACTCCCAGGACTTCTTCCTGTTGGAAGATGCAGATGGGCAGGTCCTTCTGCTGAGCTGCCCTCCAGCCCGGTTCCTGAGATGCTACACTGCTGAGCTGCGCTGATTTTTCTCTCTCCAAGAAAAAGAAGGGAGATAAACTAAGACAAAACTACAAAGAGCGATGAAGAGAGACTAAATCTGAACTGCTATAAAACCCAGGAGCTGGCGTGCAGCCCGGTAAATATTGGAATGACATTACCTGAGCTTAAAAAAAAATGACAAATTGTTAGGCTTAATTTATATCTGTAGCGGAACTGGGGAGCAGACGCCATGGAAATATCATTATTTCTTTTAATCATTCTCTTTGGTAACAGAATCAGAAGGAAACAGCTCTGGAGGGACTCTTATTATATTTTCTGTCCCTCTATCTTTTCTTTCTGATCCCCTTTACTGTTCCCAGCTCTGTCAAGACTGTGACAAACTTAATTACCAGCAAACAGTAGGAAATCCAGATGACAGATCACTCTTTTAAAGAAAAAAATTTGACTTCATAAAAGCTTTCTAGTCTTTAATCTAAAGTGAGTAAGGAAAGGGGCCAGATGGTGCTGGTCTCCAGTAATGGCACCATCTGAGTCCTTGAAATCTTCCGTGTCAAAAAGCCAAAGATGTGGATAACTAAAACTTCCAGGGGCTGTGCGTCTCGGGGCTGGAGTTTCAGAAAACGCAGATGTGGTTACGGGCAATCTGCTCTAGGTGGCTCTGCTTGAGCAGAGGTTGGGACCCGAAGCTCTTGAGAAGAGCCTGCCATCCTCAACCATCCTGTGACTCCGTGAGGGCCAGGTTTGCAGAGCACCTGCACTCCTCTTCTGGGGTTTATCACCTGGGTGATAAACAGAGCACCCAGCTCTGCACTGAAGGCAGCCCCTGCTGTGGTCAGCAGTGCCACAGAATGCTGAATTCCTGCGACAAGCCAACAAAGGCAGCGTTCTCTGAAGATCTGTAGGTGCTGTGGGACAGCTAGAAAACTTAGCAGGTATGAAAGCATGTGGTGGAGAACTCGACAAGAGGAGATGCTCAGAGGAGCTGACTGCTCTTGATGGTAAGCACTGACAGCTCTGGTTTTCTTGCATGGCATGCATTACAGCAGCGCAGAGCCACTTGCATGGGCATCAGGAAAGCAGCTCTGAAGGCCGGCAGTATCTTTGCCATGACTTCTTCCCCTTGTGCCTTTGTTCTCAGGTGCCTTCCAGGCAGGTGTCCATGTCTCGTTTCCCTGGGATCACCAGCACCTGCCCAGCTCCAGCATGGGCCTCCAGAATGGCGGCAGATAAGCAGACAGAAAAACAGGCCAGCTCTCCCTTCTCATTCCACGTTGTTTCAGAGCCTTTGAGCTCTGCAATAAAAGAGGAGGAGCTGAACTCTGACTTTCAGTATTTCAGCATGGGGACAGCTGTTCATCAGGTTGCCCAACACATCCATTTTGCCCCTGCTTCCACCACGACCAGACTTTACTTCTTGTCCTCCCCTGCACTTGCAGACCTCTCACCCTTCAAACACAGAGCCCGATATTCTGTCAATCAAAACACGGGTCTATGCACAGCAAACGTGCAAATTCACCCAGTTGTTATTTCAGTTTAGGGAACTAATCTATGTGATATTTAACTTCTTTTGTTCTGGGAGTGCATGAGAAGAATTAGGATCGCTGACAAAGCAGTTCCATGCTCTTCTAAAAGGGGTAACCATTTAAGTGCTTGCTTACATCCTCCTAAGGTTCATGTAGGTACAGATGAGCTCTTCTGCAATTCTTGTCTCCCGCTGTGAATTATCACATAGTTTTATTAGTTTCAGAAGTGATGATATGGCTGAGTCGGGAGTTTCTGATGATCCCCTGCCCCATAGTACAAGATATCTTTGCAGAAGCATCTCACAGCACTTTAAGGTGGGGATCCCAATGCAAACAAACAGTGCATTTTTTTTTTGTTTTGTTTTCTTGCAAAGCCCAAACTACAAAACTTCACATCAATGGCACCCTGGGAGGGAGCAGACCCTGGCAGGTGGAAGCCATCAGCTGGGTATTAGGGAAAGGCTCTGCCCCAGAGGGAGGTGGGCACAGCACAGGCTGCCAGGGCAGTGGGAACAGCCCCAGTGCTGGAGCTCAGGGAGCACTGGGACACTGCTCTCAGCCCATCAGGTTTGGGTTGGGGTGGTGCTGTGTGGGGTTGGGCTCTGCCATCCTCGTGAGCCCCTGCCAGCTTGGGATATGTTATTATTCTATGGTGTTTCTCAGCAAAGAGAGTTTTTTCTGCTCCAGAATGGTGGTTCTGGGGGTGCAGCACAACACCAGGCAGTGTTCAGTAATTGGGTTTTGAATGATTAAAAAGAATTAAAAGAAAACCGCCACAGAATACTTTGAAAGAGCAATACAGTAAAGCTTCCTTTGAAAACCTCGAAGGGAATAACTTCCCTCAAAAACCCTCAAAGACATTTTTTTCTTTAATACGTTTCAAACTCCAAAGAGAAATAAGTGAAAGGAAAATGAAAAACAGGAAAGGGTTAATGAAGGACAGACATAACATGCCAGCTGGCCTGAAATGCTGACATTTCTCTGCAGTCTCCAGGAAGAGAATCTTTATTTCCTCTAAGCAGACCCCAGGGGAGCTGGGACGCAGTGCTGTGCTGAGCAGTGAGCTCCGTGAAGCCGTGGTGAGCTCCAGCTGCCATAGAACCGTGCAGATTTGTGCTCCGGTGAATTGTGGTTCACTGGGATGCATCCGACCCTATCTGTTGCATCACCATTGGGTTTCCCTGCTCTCCCTTCCCATATTAAAGCAGAAAGCAATCCGTGCACAGAGGGCTGTCACTCGGTGGCTTTGGCAGAGGCTCTGGCAGATCCAAGGTGTCCTGGGGGTCCCTAGGCTGTCCTGCTGTGGGCATCCCACGTGAGCTGTGTGCCAAAATGCTGCTGCTCTGTTTTTCAAGAGGGATTAAGCAAAACGGAATCTAATTCCTAACCTCAAGGCAACTTTCTCTTTTTCTCCCCTCTTCTCTAAATCACTAATGAAGCGGAGCAGCTCAGAGAGAACCATTTCTCACTGCTGTAAGCTAGACCACAGAGAAATCACTAAACATCTCATTTCCCTGTCAGTGTGGAACAAAAAGCCAAGCGTGGTACTAATGGCTGTCACGATGCCAGCAGCTTTCCCAGAGGCACATAAGCTCCTGAGCAGCTCTGCAGATCTGGGAGGGTGTCCAAGCTGTAGGGACCTTTGAGGAGACTCCTGGGGAGGCCACAGAGGGGCAATGAGCCAAGTGGCTGCTGAGGGACATCTGTTAAAGGAAAACAGGGGGACAGGGAGTCTTGGAAGCTTGCTGCAGCTTTGGAAAACCCACGGGAAGGGGCATTGTCATCAATAGAACATGTCTGAGTCCTTACTTGGAGGAGACTGTAGAAGGGCTCACTGCTTTGGGCTGCAGGGGGAAGGTAAGGTGTGGTAGGAAACATAGAATCCCAGAATCATAAACGTTGGAAGGGACCTCTAAGATCACCAAGTCCAACAGTCAACCCATCACCGCCATGCTCACTAAACCACGTCCCTCAAAACCATGTCCCCACTAAACTATGTCCCTGGTAGCTGCTGAACTTCAGCCTGTGTATTGCCACGATGGGCAGCCACACCAAATCCCTCTCCAGGGACACCTTCCCGTTGAGATGTGAAGTTTGCAGCTCTGCAGGGGCTATTTTCATCCATTCATACCTCACTATATGACAGTGCAGAGGCTGAAAGCACGAATGGCTTAACATTATTGCAAAGTTTATTCCTTCAAGGCGAAATCTGTTGGTGGTTGCACGCTGGTGGTGTTTGCAGGCAGACAGGCGGTCATGCTCAATGTGAGGTGTCAGGAGGAGGTGCAAAGCTGGCAGGATTAACAAAATACAGGAAGGCTTTTCACCACGCAGGGTGGGAAACTTCATCACTGGTCATGCATGTGCCTCTGGTCTGAGTGATGATGATGATGATGATAAAAGCTGCCCTGCAATGAAAGACAGCATTTGAAATGCATGGACATGAGTGCAGGAATGTGCAGGAGGCACCAGAGCTCTGTGGGAGGTTGGACTAAGTGACCTCCCTTCCAACCTGAACTTTACAAACAACACTTGTTATTATTTTTTTAGCACCCATTTCTTTGCAGCCACCAGTGCCATGTTCAGCAGGGACTGTGGGTGCCTTCAGACACGGGGAGAGGTGCACGGGAGCTCAGCCCTGCTGAGAGAGGTGGGAGGCTTATGTGAATATCTCAATGGCCTTTCTTTCAAAGAGAATTTCTGGTAAGAACTGTGGGGAAGAAGCACGTACTTTTGTATGCTTGTGTGTGAAATTTTACTGCTTTGAATGGAAATATTTGCTCCAGCCAAAGGGAAAAGCTGAGTCCAAATGCTGCAGGTGTGTGAAGGGTCCATGAGAGCCACAGAAGAGCTGCTGGAGTCACTGTACTTTAGTTTTCAGAGTCCATGCCAACTCTCTAAGTTTGGGTAACCCATCTGCAGCCCAGTTTTTGGGGAACTGTTCCGATTTGGACACCAACTGTGCTACCTGTTGTAGGAAGCCTGCTTTAGCAGGGGGGTTGGACTTCATGATCTCTTGAGGTCCCTTCCAACCCCTGCGGTTCTGTGATTCTGTGATTTCTGCAGATGCAGGGAACCCTTCCCTCCATCCTGCTCTCCTGCTGTCCCACTGACCTACAGCAGCCACTGACTGCCTTGCCCTGGGCACATTGTGCATCATCGTTTCTTTGCACATCTTTTTCAAAGAGAGCCTGATCCTTTTGCTAAAGATAAAGCACATCACTATCAAATTAGCACCAATAAACTGAGTGGCATGTATTTGTGCTTCCTGTTTATTTGCAAAGAACCTAATGGACCCAATAGCAATGACCTGCCTGCTGCCGGGAGCTGAGGGTTGTGTTGGCCATGGGGGTCTTCCATTTGGTGGTGATGGAGTGCATCCATTAATGTGTGCGTCCCAGTAACCCAGCAGTTTTCCACTCTTCATTGTGATGCAGCTTCAAATGTAACGCAGCTTTCCGACTTTGTTTGGTCACTTCTGGAAGCTGCTGCCATGCACAGAGAGAGCCATGGAGAACTTTGCTGGTGGAAGACGTGTCCTTGCTTGTTGCTGGTGGTAGGTTGGGAGCGTTCCTGTGGCATTAAGTGCACATTGTGTGGAGTGGACTTGGGAATCATAAACAGATCTCCAAAGATGCTTAATCACAACAGTGTCAAGACGCTGAGGAGCTCCTGCAGGTTGTCTGCAGGTCTCTGAGCTGCTCATAACCTGTGCTATCTCACCTGAAGCACAGGGAGAGGAGCAACTGGCAGCTGCACCACTGGTGAGAGTTGTGGCTAAGTGGCTTGCAAAATGGTGGCAAATTAAGGAGATTTTCTTAAAAATTTACAATGTTTGCCCCCATTTTGAAACTGCTTCTTTCCAGGACAGTACTCTTGTAAGAAAAGTGATGCATGTCTACACATGGCCTGCTGAGTGGCTGTGATAGCTCACAGCCAACAGCATGGCTTTGTTACTATGATTATTTTCATAATACAGCCAGGCAACCCAATTCTGTGCAAGAAATGCCAAGATTTGCCATACAAACACCTCCTTCCCTCGTGCTCCCTCTCATGACAGATGGACAGCTGTCACCTGGCAGAGCTGTCCAGCTCTCTGCGGGTTGCTACCAACACTTGGACCGAGCCACCCTTTGCAAACATGCACCAAGCACCGCAGGGCGTATCAAATATAAAACTGAGCAACCCTCCTGCAATATTTCCCCCAAGCTGACTATCTGCAGAGCTCCAGCCTTGCACAGCAGCCCGTCTTTGTGACTTATGGGCCAGCTTCCTTCTCCTCCAGCAAATCCGTTTTCTGCCAGTATTTGTTTTTCTGGATACTGCCGTAGCTCAGAGCATGGCTGGGCCACGTGCCAGCTGTCTTTCAGTAAATCATGCCACTAAGCAGGGTGAGGCAAAGAGCCGGGACAAGAAGACCATGGACATTTTCAGGCTGTTGACCTGGGAACCCTCTTAGGTGAACACAAATCACTAAAATCTGTTTGGATGAAATCTTGGACTCCTCTAAGACAAAGGGGCGTCCCGAGGGTGAGTGCTTAGCAGGACTCTGCGTGTGTTCCACTGCCAATTGGTCTGGGCACTGCAACACCTGGAGAAATGTATTTCAGAGATGTTTGTCAAGACTGGGACACGTGCCACAACTCCAGACTTCATTAAAAAAATCTTATTACTTATAATTAATGAAATGAGGCAGCAGATGTGCAAAAGAAGAAAAAAGAACCTAAAATTCTCTTCCAAGCAAACGAGCTACACCTTTTTTTTTGGCCTCAGCAGACACCACTCTGTCTAGCTGCCTATTTATTCCTTTCCCTCCCTCTCTGCTCCATCTCAGCAGCTTTCTGTAGCCCAGGGAACTGCCCTTCCTGCTCCTGTACCTTCTGGAGGAGGTCTGTATGTCAGGGACCAGACACGTTCCCATCACAGGCAGGAACAGAGCGGGTACTGCAGGAACTGCCCATTTCTTGAGATGAGGGACACCAATTTTCAAATGAGCCAAAATTTTCTTTTCAGTTATGTTTTCTGCAGAGTTATGCACAATTTTTTTCTCATTGAGGCTGATGGCAAAATTTCTTTGTATTTGTAGAATGAGGTTGCAAGGAGCCCAGCTCCCTGTTCTGGTGCATGGTTGTCTGTATGATGCTGTAGCTGACTGAGAACTTCTATCCTGTGCTTCAAGCTCTTGCTGATGGGAACTCCACCTTTCTCTGCACTTCACTGTCTCATTGCCAGTGATTCCATCTACTGCCTCTCCCATTCATTGCTCACCTCAAGCTGAGCCTGTTGCCTTTCTCTCCACATCTTGCAGGAGGATTTGTTATTCCTTTGCAAGCTGAAGCTGTGTCTGCTTCTGATCTCTCCTTTACACTAAGCAACCTTCAAAACTCTCCTGGTAGGTGATGCTCTCTCATGCTGGATTTCTAAATAACATGAAACGTTCTTGAGCAGGCACTGGGGTTTATTTTGAGAAGGCAGCCTGCTTCTCCCCATGTAGGAACATGGAAGAGCAGGAGTCTGTCCTCAGGGCTGCTCACAGGTGGCCTGGGAGGGGAAGAGATGCTCCCAGCACTGCCAACAGCAACTGAGTGAGATGGAACAGCACCTGGCCCTGAACTGGGGCATCAGCAGCACAGGGAAGTGTTTGCAACAGGGCAGGACCCCAACCTCAGGAAGAACCAGGCTGGGCTCACTGTGTACCTGCAGGTGGCATCTTTTGGTATATCTCTCTGTCTTACACGTTCCTGCAATTTCCTCCTTTGTGACAACCCCAACAGATGAGTTATAAGGCTCTTAAAACATGCCCATAGATGAAAAAGTAAGAAATGCATCTAAACTGTTCCTGATCAATAGCAAGCATTACCTGGTAGCAGTGGTTCTTGGAAACAGAGAAAGACCTCATGATGTTCCTGCTCTTTGGGGAACAATTTCTTCATGGCTAGTTTGGTTTTCTTGCACAGAAAACATATTGCTTGTAAAAGGTCATATTGCTACTCCGTTTTACAGTTGGGCCCATGGGGTTTTCCCCCTTCCTACAACCCAAGCTCCAAATCATTTAAAATGAGCAGCTCTTGAGCCAGGGAGGCTCTGGGGAGATGGTGGTGAGGTCTGGCATTTCTAATCCCTTCAAAGAGAAAGTTCAGTATTTTGGGGAAAAAAGAAAAAAAGAAAAAAATATTGCACAGCATTTCTGGTTGCCATTAGTGTTTTTTTCTTTATTACTCTACAGGCAGTGCGTGCAGACAGACCTGAATTCATCTCTATCCTGGGCTGTCCCCTCACTGTCCCCTCACCCTGCACCTCCTGAGCTGCTGGGTGGGATATGGTGCTGTCCCCATCCTGAGCCCTCCACTTGGCTGGGTGATGCCAAAGCCCCCTCCCATTCAGCAACAACTCAGGTTTTTGCTAGTTCTACTTACAACATCTCGTGGCTTTCTGTTTGCTGCCCACCCAGCCCTGGGTGCAGGTATTTGCGGTGGTATCTCTCTTCTTGCTTTGGGTTGGGTGTATGATGACCATAACACTCAGCTAGACCTCAGTGTTATTGATACAAGTCTCATCTACTACATAGCAGAGCAGAAATGGTGTGTGAGAGCATGCATCCTTGGCAGCTCTCTGCTGTGCAGTGGCATCAAGAAGTACAGAGAAAAAAAAGAGAGCATAAGACATCGAATAAACAAGCAGAGCGTGAGAAACATAAACAGCAGCTGAGCATGACTAATTCCAGCCTTCCTCAGAAGCTGGGGATGTTTTTCCAAACTGCTAGTTAGTTTTTCAGATCACCGTTCAGTTACTGTGGTACTGTGCTTGGATTTTCATCCTGGTGTATAGCAAGCTGGCAGAAGTCAGTCTGCTTCTTCTCCTGGACAAGATCTGCGTTCTGAAGCAAGCGTTCATTTATGTTCCCATGCTGCCTTGGCTGGATCCACAGCTTGGTGCCGTTCTCTGGAAGTTACTTGTGTCTGTCATATATGTTATTTTTCCATTACAAAAAACCTCCAGCCTGCTCCACTGGTAGCACAAGAGGAAATTTTCCCCTCTTCGGGGTCCCTGCTCTCACCCGTAGGGAGGAGCAGCCTCTGTTTCCCAGGCTGATGTTGGAGGATGGCTAGAAACATGCCATTGCTCCTCTGCAGGCTACATACAGCCTGCATCTTAGTTCAACTGTAAGAGGAAGAGTCGCTGAAGAAAATGGGTTTTTCACTTTCTTAGACTTCTGGGGTCATCTTGCTCAAAATCCTCTGCTGCAACACGTCCAGCATCAGCTATTCCAGAAGGCAGCATGAAATACCCATGACCATGGGCCTTCGGAGCGATCCCTTCTGCTCTCAGCCCTAACTTAAGGCTAAACTCCCTTCTCTAATTCCATTTTGCAAATTATACCCAGTATCCCTGGCAGTCATTCAGCACACCAAGGCCATTTTTCAGTCTGATACTCCAGACCCCTGGCCTCCCCATGGCACCAGCTTACACACTGTAAGGAAAACAGTGTTTCTTTTCTGCTTCATTGGACTCCGTCACTCTTCAGTAGCACTGAAACCCCCTCACTCCCATGCTGGGAAATGGAAGAGAGCAGTTCCCAAGATCCCTCCTTTGTGTTCATTGCTTGCACTTTTCACAAACCTTGTTCCCCTACTTGTTCTTTTTTTTTTTTTTTTTGCCAACGTTGAACAAACCACGGTCTTTCCAATGCTTTTGCTTCAAACTTTTCAGAGAATGTTTCATGTTCTTGTCTTCCTTTTGTCCTTTTGTCCAGGGGGCTGGGAGCATACTTCCCTCTTTAGCAACACTCGTGGGAGGGCTGGGAGAATCGAGAACCGCTTTGACAGCCTTGATCATGCCCAAATTAATCACCCTGAACTCCTGGGCTGTGAGCTGGGGCTGCTGCTGGAGCTGGTGCTGCCTGCTATTTCCTCACCCCGTCCTCATTGTTGATTCCTTGCTGCCAATAATAACGCGCTACTTGTTGAAAACCACACTAAGTGAGAGAAAATTAATGGAGGCATCTGTAATATCAGTGGGCTTGCCCGTGTGCCTGCATGGGAAGATGGACCAGGGTTTCCGTGGGCACTTGGGCACACACTGCGGGGACCTGCTGGGTCCCATGCAGTGCTCCCAGGAATCCACCCAGCGACTTCTCCTCGTGCTTGTTGGCCATGATGCACAGAGCCACCTGCACTGGCATTCATCTCCCCTTTCACAGGGTCACGGCAGCCAATGCAGGAACACATTCCATTTACCAGGAGCTGCGCTGCCTCTCTCGGTGCGTACCATTTGTTTCTGTCTCATTAGACTGGCAAACTAGCATGCAGTCTATAATATTTCTTACACTTTCCTTCCGTGACAACAGTACTTAGAGAAAAGCACATCATCTGGAAATTAAAGAAATTTAGTTAGAAAGCTTGTAGGAAGCAACCAACAGAAAAGATCACATAAAGCAGAGAATAAAGGTGGCAGAAATCTAATTGTCTGACAAACATTAGAATTCATATTACAAGTAAAGTACAAAAGCCTAAAAAAAACCCACCAGTATAAAAAGCAATGCCTGACTTCAGAAATGAAAAATATAAGGAACATAACAGATGATTTCAGATTTGATCCTATCAGAAAGAAATCTGATTTCAAAAGGAAGAATGAAGCAATTATGAAGAGACTTTCACAAAAGGCTGTACAGTAAAAGATTTGAAATGTGTATCCTCCAAACTACTTTAAAGAATGGCAGAAGAATGGGATACATATTAAAATACACTAACGCTGCAACGCGTGATACAGAATGTTCCGACAGTGAAAAAAAGTATTTTGACAGGTATATCAAGCTTTGCCACCAATTTCAGTGACCCCATTAAAAAAAAAAAAAAAAAAAGAAGAAGCTAAAAAAGAATCATTTTAAAATAGCTATAAGAATCAGCTAGGAAGGTCCTGGATGCAAACAGCTCACAATTATCTCTGCGGTTGGAAAGAGATCAGACCTTAAATCTGAGCTATTTTTATGAGAAGCAAAGTAGGACAGTCATAGCACAGTGCTCCAGATAATAAAGCAAACAAAGGCTACTTGAGAGCACACAGTCGGATACAACACCGGCAAGCTGTGAGCTGTGAGCGGAGCTGCGGAGATTTCTGGAAATCTTCCCCAAGAAACAGCAATCCCGTGGACACCAAGGAGAGGAGCTCTCAGCCCTGGCCCACCAGGACCACTGCTGGAGCTCCGAGCACCAAGGGTTGTACAGGAAGGGGGGTCTGGACTGCACAGATGGCTCTGAAGGGACTTACAGCAGCAGGAGGAAAGGCACCGTCTGCTCCCATAGGCAGAGCTGAGCCACGTGTCCCCTAGGGCTGTGGTGCAGGGATGGCCATGAGGGCACAGGATGCTGGTTTCAAGGGGTGCTAGAAAATGCACTGCTGTTAATCATAGAATCATAGAACGGAATCATAGAATGGCTTGGGTTGGAAGAGACCTCAAGGATCATTAAGTTCCAACCCCCCTGCCACAGGCAGGGCTGCCAGCCTCTAGATCAAGTACTAGATAGATTGCCCAGGGCCCCATCCAGCCTGACCTTGAACACCTCCAGGGATGGGGCATCCACAACCTCTCTGGGCAACAGGTTCCATAACCTCACCACTCTCTCAGTAAAGAACTTTCCCCTGACATCTAATCTAAATCTCTCTTCCTTTAGTTTAAAACTATCCCCTCTTGTCCTATCACTATCTACCCATACAAAAAGTTGATTTCCCTCCTGTTTCTAAACTCTTTAAATATTGGAAGGCTGCAGTGAGGTCTCCCCACAGCCTTCCTTTTTCCAGACTCAACAAGCCCAGTTCCTTCAGCCTGTCTTCATAGCAGAGGTGCTCCAGCCCTTGGATCACCCTCTTGGCCTTCCTCTGGACCCCCTCCAAAAGCTCCACATCCTTCCTGTGTTGGGGCCCCAGACCTGGACGTAGTGCTCCAGATGAGGCCTCACAAGGGCAGAAGAGAGGGGGACAATCATCTCCCTTGCTCTGCTGGCCGCCCCTCTTCTGATGGAAGCCAGGATACCATTGGCCTTCCAGGCTGCAAGCACACACTGCTGGCTCATGTTAAGTTTTTCATTAACCAGAACTGTGGCTTTAAGTAGATGCACATTTCTCCCCTAACATGTTTACAATTAACATTCCAAAACAAAAATAAAAAAAAGCTGGTGGCAGATGAGGAAAACAATATGTAGATGTTACAGTCAAGTTGCTTTTGATTGCATCGGTGCTGTCCCATAATATATGTACCTTTATGAACAATCCTGATTGCCTGGCATCATGTAGCCACATAAGGCTGGATGTTTATTTGCAAAAACTATTTGCCCCTGAGGCCCCCAGTTCTGAAATTCAAAGGCAAAATAACTGGGACCGTCCATAGGCTGCTGTTTGCATACCAGTGATATGCCTAAAATGTTTGTGAAATGCAGTGAACAACACCCTGTGCCGCAGTTAAAGCTGGAGGCCAAATGAGATGGCTGTAATCCATTCTAACCTCGATGTCATTAAACTGCAAATCGAACCACAGTGCAATCAGTCTACCAACTGCACCTAACTGGTGGCGGTGTTCTGCAAGTACTCTGTGATAGTCCAAAGCCTCAGCATTTGTGTTTGGTGGCTACAATTCAACTGACTGTGGACAAACTCCATTCAGAAAGCATCTGTAGTTTATAACACCTGCCCTGCAGTCTTCCTGCCAAGAAGTATGACACAGATTCTCCTCTCTAAAATGAAGTTTCCAGACCTTGAGGACTGCATATTGCATCATCATTCTCTCTTGAAAGCCTGAAGCCACACTACGAGGAAAAAAGACATCTGTTTGGGAACAGTCAATGGGATGGTAGGAAGACGGTTTGCAAAAAGACACTAAAGGTCTGGTGCTTTCCAAAATGGAAAATATACAGGATGGCTGGTAACATCAAATGACCCCAGGTCATCTTTATTAATTTCAGCCTGAAGTTACTGGAGGCTTCTCCATCAGAAAGAAAAGCTCCCACTCTGTGCCCTGTGATGGAGGGATGGGAAAGATGGGTTTCTCCCCACCATCCCCTGGGCCTGTGGCTGGGGCTGAAGTGACTGGGGACCCTTTGGGGGATTATCACAACTCATGTGACTCCAATCAGCAAGATGAGACCCAAACCTTAGACAAAACAGGGAAAACAGCTTGCATGGAAGATGAAGAAGTCCCAGAAAAGATCATTATATTTGTGTTGCTCATTTACCTCTATGTCCATGCTTTGGAGTTCAGATACAGCTTTAACAATTAAAAGATTAAATCCCACCCCCCCTCCCAAATTAGTCAGCCACGTGTTTTCTGACCTTTTGTTTCTCATTTTAATTGCATTTTCTGCCTCCGCAGGTGCACAGAAAAGATCGTGGGTGGAGGCTGTGCTCTGCTTGCCATGGGGTCCCTGGCTGCTCTTAGGGGAGCAGCTCCAGGTGCTGCCAGTCACCTCAGCAGCAAAAAGGAAAAAGGGGAGACATGCAGACATGGAATTAATTTCTCAAAATTACATCAGTTAACATATAGGAAAAAATTTTAAGTGCTATGGATAAATTAAACTCAAATGGATTGTGGATTAGTTCACATCGCAGCGTAACTATCTCCTTGGGTTTTTAAATTATCCCCACACAATAGTTTCTGAATCCATTGGCTAAATTTCAATCAGATCTTACATTGCAAGGAAGAGGTTTCAAAGGTAATTACATTCCCACAAAGTGTGAAAAAAGAGGCAACTGAAGAAGAAAAATGTAGCGTAAGTATCCCCACAGAGAGAGAGAGCATTGTGTGAGCTCAAAGTCTAGCAGGCACCAGAGAATCGGATGGAGACGGAGCGCCTTTATAGCTGTATAAATTTAAAGATGAAGCTCAGCCAGGATCTGCGATCAGTCGTGAGGTGTAAACCCGCTCCATCAGCCCCGCTGCTCAGGTACCACGTGTGGTCAAGGGAGACTCACAATCGTCTTCCTCCTTACGCCAAACTGGGTGAGTCCTCTCTGGGCCCCAAACACAGAAGGAGCAGCTCCAAACACCCCAGCCCAAAACAACACCTGCACCACGCTGAGTGCTGCAAGGGAGGACAAGCAGAAGAGGCCATCACCCTGCTCAAGTGCTCTGCAGGCCCGTGCCTTGACAATGGGATGATGGAGAGCTGTTGGCCTCAGCCTGCTTTCTGCAAGAGTCTGGAGTGGTGATTTCTGTTATTCAGAACAAAGAAAGTAGATGTATGCAGTCAACGTAGGAAGATTGATCTGATTGATCTGATCTGATTGATGTATGTTATTTATTTTTGAGCACTGAAGATTCATTCTCCTCTGCTCATTTCAGTGCTTTTTTTTTTTTAAATAGTGATTTCTGGGACCTTTTCCCCATCATCCTCCGCTAAAATTCAACTGGGAGTTCAAAACATATCTGGAAAAGTGAATGTATGCAGGCTTTTTCTGATTATTCAAATTGTCTTAACCTGGGTTGTGCTGATTTTGTTAGCAATAAACCAATGAATTCAAGGTAGAAGAGCAAGATATGGTTGTCACTTCCCCTGTATGATAATACATCTTTAAAACCAAAGGAGGAAACTTCCCACCAGAGTGTTGCTGGGTAGGAGACGGAGGCCCTCGTGTCCTTTCTGCCCTGCTTCATCTATTCCATCCCCAAGGCTGCCGCCAGCAAGAAAGCTTTTCCTGGTGGATCTTTCAGGTATGGCTCTGCCCACAAGGACAATCATCCTGAGCACAGGGCCATCTGAAGGAGCTTGTCAGCTCCCACAGCTCACTGCTAAACCAGTCCCCACTACACCATATGTACAAATCACCTCTCTGCTCGAAGGAATATCTTGCCATCACTTCCACTGCCAGCACGACTGCCTCACACCCCAGCCTGCCAGAGTCTAGCTGCTCCCCATCTCTCCTGGGGCCACCAGACCACTTTGCAGAGCAGTGAATCATACAGGTATGTGCTGATTCCCTCATTATGCCTCCCCATGCTTATGTCTAACACCTCCTCCTGGGATGGCAGGGAGCGCTCAGCCGTGCTAATGAGAAGGTATCACAGCTCAGCAAGTGCCTGACTTGCTAAGGCAAACAAGGTATTGGCTGGAACTAATGCAGAAAAAAGATGTCCCTGGTGTTGTGCTTTTTCCTTTTTGTTTTGTTTTTTTTTTTTTTTCCCCAGCCAAACCGGCTGTATTATGGGTTTTGGATTCCTCCAGCTGCATAGAAGAGCACATGATTTACTGACAATGAAAAGCTCACAGAGGAAAAAAAGGCCGTGAGATTATTTTGTATCTGACACAATCATTAGTAGTATTATTTCTTCTGGAGCTGAGAAGGACACTTATAAAACATCTAACAAGCTGCTAAGGAGATTGCCTAAAGCACTGACTTTTAAAATCTGCTGCTAGTGCCTGTTCTTTTGTGCTCTGTACATATTTCAAGCTTCAGTTTCTTTACATAAGAGAGACTTCAAATGAAACTTCTGAAGGGTGTTTCTAACAGTTCAGTGGGTGTTCTCGTCAAATATTGGGCCCACGTTACCTGCTGATGCTGTGACATAAGCCAGCACAACACATGTGCTTCATGTGTCCAGACCTCCTGCTTTACATCACAGAAGAACAATAACCCCCTCTGCGCACACATATCTTGCAAGTCCTCCAGATCTATTTCCAACACTGACACCAAGCACAGTTATCCGAGTGTTAGCCTCCAAGCTGAGGATGCTGCTAGAGCGTTGGTGTGGCCTCCTGAGGGTAACCCTGTTGCCTGCCTCATGCTGGAACTGCACTATGGCCCAGCCTGCCTGGACACCCTGGTCCAGTTACAAGGGATGGCGGTGGGAGGCAGCTGGTGGCACTTCCTCAGGGGCCAGGCTGTCATTTCCTGCAGTCGCTGTCTCTGTTCACGCAGGGCCCAGCAGAAGGAGTGAGTCCAGCTTGTCCTGCTGACTGCTCTGCTCATGTGCTTGAGTCGAGCATCAGCAGAAGCACATCCCTGCATCAGAGACACAGCATGCCTCCTCCTCCTGGAAGGAAGCAAAGCCAGGGCTTGGAAACTGGTGCTGGCTGGCTGGATTCATTTGTAACTGGTGCAAATGCTATTGGTCGCTTCAAAAGTAATGCCTCCTGTTTATTCTATGGAGAATACAACATCTGCCAAGATAACACTATTTGATAGAGCAAATTCTCAAGCCTGTTTGCTGCACTCATAAAAATCTGCACCAGCAGAGGTGACTCATTGTTCCTATCACCACTGCTGAAACACAGCACCCGCTGCCAAACAGACAAACCTATTCTTCTTCTATGCCCAGTGTGGTCTAGATGAGTACAATCAGGAAAAGGAAAAAATAAAAACAACAACATATTTCCGCCTTGACCATCAGGGCCAAACAGCAGAAAGTTCTCCACTTCACCACCATCACCTCTCCAAGTGGCTCTGCATTCAATGTGTTGTCTGTGAGCAAAAGGTATAGCCAATGCCCATTCTGGCAGCTTCCTCTTGTCCCCCTCTGATTTCTGATTTTGACTGCTCATCTTTCGTACAGACACAGGTGCACTGCAGCTTCGGCCAAAGCAGTGGGGGGCAGTTATCACCATAACTACACAGCTGCTGGAACCCGGCTGCACAGCAATTATGCTAAACTCTGCAGCACACAGGCAGCTATCACCCTCACTACATCTTTCTGAGTAAAAAGACTCAGCCAATACTGCGAAGGATCTGAGCAGCAGTTTCCAGGCAGGGAGACTCTGTTCACCCCGTGACACAGAGCACGAGGACATGCCTTTTAGTCTTACCAGCAGCAGACATGTAACATGAAATTGCTTGCTGCTTTCTGCCTCTGTAGGAGCCTTACTTCTTTTTCCCTGCCAAAGGGGCTTAGCAAAACAGCTTGCTTTCTGAAAGAGCTTAGTAAAGAGAAGGTGTAATAGGGGAGAGGAGCAGTTTCTTGGAAGTCAGTGTGGTTTTGAAGGGTTTTCTGTGGGAGTTCTGGGACTGAGTGGAGTTGATGCCCCTGCCTCTTTGTAATCAGTACTCCTCTCCTCCAGCAGAAGCCAAAGGGAGTCCAACTGCTTGACTTTCTACTGCATGGCAGCTCAAGCTCAGCATAGGTGCAGAAAAATAAATGTTTTCTTTTTCTTTCTGGGAAAGCTGTAGGGTTACAGGATCCATCCTTCACTGCCTCTGTGCACTGGTGGGCATGGGACAGCAGGAGCTTCCCTCCTCCACAAACAGTCTGGGACCCTCTGAAGGCTCTTGATGCACTCTCCTTTTGGGTAACAGTTGCAAGCAGTGGCAGCATCCATTTTTTGCCCAATCTTTGGATGCCCCATCCCTAGAGGTGTTCAAGGCCAGGCTGGATGGAGCACTAGGCAACCTGATCTGGTGCATGATTTAGTGGTTGGTAACCCTATCCACAGCAGTGGGGCTGGAACTAGATGATCTTTGAGGTCCCTTCCAACCCAAGCCATTCTATGATTCTATGATTGTATGATTTCAAAGGGTTCAAAATGCAGTTTCTCCTATAAACATCCTCAGAAGTCTCACTCCAGACAAAGAAGGCTGCATGAACAGCTCAAGACATCAAAGGCCTTTCTGTTCTTACATGAGGGAACAAACTTCATTATGAGTTGGATCATCCAAAGTCTTATCGTCAGTTCTGTCAAGTGCAGGACCTACTCAACCAACTCCTCAGCTCAGCACCATAAAGCCCCGCCTGGGCTCTCCTGTTGGTATAAAGCCATTGCTGCACACATGGTGTCCATGGCTGAGGACACAAGGAAGTGGGTGGTGGGAGCCCTGCACGCTCCATGTGCAGGCCGATGATCTGTTTATGACACTGCTGTCTCAGTCTGAAACAGAAAGTGAAAAATATACTGTAAAGCAAATGGCACAAGCACTGCTCCTTCCTCAAGGAGGCTTTTCCTTTTTTTAACACTGAGTTCGCCATTAGATACACTTGAGAAACGACAGTTACAATGCCTTGTATTTAGCATAAAATTAGGATCTACGGTACTTAGGGTTCATCATCACAGCAGTCAATTTCTAATAATTTTCACCACCCAGAGAGGTAAGGAGATCTGTAGATAAGTGGTACAGAGATACATGCAGCCAGAGCTACAGAGGGCAGTGGCACCTCTGACAGAGTTAGGTGGAAGTGAAGAGATCCTTAAAAGATCTCAAGACTTACAGCTCATCAGTGGTATTATCTGGGAACACAGAACCCTGCTTTTACATGTCGATAAATATCATCATGAAACAGAAGCAACCAAATCAGCATCTGTGTGAGATCGCCCAGCCAAACATTTTTTCCTGGGTATCTTTAAAGTTTTTTTTCCGCAGATATTCTGCTGAAACCCAGTAGTGCTGTTACCTTCATGCAGAAATGTGTGTGATGGTACTATATACCCACTGGTGCTAAAGCACTGGGGTGCAGGTGGTTCACAGACAAGAGAAGGGCCACCTGGATTCCCTTTTAGACCTCACAGATGAAGGAGAAAAGCTACAGAAATCTCAGTTTTCTTTTTAACCCCCTCAGTAGGAAGGATATGCTTTTATCTCTGCTGCATTCCACTTTGCCTGGATGGACCAGTGTAGCTGTTTTGTTTTTATAATGTACTGGCTGAAGTCTGTTTTCCTGCCTTGTGTTGCTTTTTCTTCTCCCCACCATTTTGCCATGTAATGCTCTGCCATTGCCTTTATCTGGTTCTGGCTACAGGAGTCCTGCTTTACTCCCGTTGAAAGGAGTAACCGGCAGGATGAGCACTGTGTGCATCCACACTGTGCTGGGCTGCGTTGCTCCAGTTTGCACACTATCAGTCTGGTGTACAAGGGTAGAAATTGCATCACAGTGAACACGACTGCAGAGACCTTTCTCACAGCATTCATATCACTGAGGCTGGCTCCCAGCACCAGGACTGGCTCCTGCAGGGAGCAAATATTAAGTCTGTAAAGCCCTGGCTGAGGCTCTGGAGGAACTCCTGCATGTCTGTGCTTTGTCCCCTGTTGTGCACATGGGAACAGGGGTTGTGAGGGATGCTGTGGGGCCCAGGCCACCTTGAGGCATTTGTTTTGCTGTGGGCATGGGGAATGGGCTGCTCCCTGCACAAGGAAATGGGCTCTGTAGCTTTTGTGCCATGCTGATGGATGCTGGATGGGAGTAAGCTCATGAATACTGGGAATGAGGAAGGTAAGTTTGTTCACATTGTGTGTGGGTGGGTGCCAGCCCTGCCTGCTCTGTCGCCAGATTCATGCTCCTCTGGCAGGTAGCAGGACAGCAGCTCCATGTTAATGCTACACGGGTAGCATGCTACACAGGTGTCATCTACTCAGAGCTCGTTTCTTCTGATTTTCTTTTTGCATGAAAGCAATGTCAAACTCTGTATTTGAGGAGCTGAGGTGCTGGATGCAGGCTGTAACACAAATGCTTTACATGTTCTCCTGCAAACAAAACAAAATCACGTCAGCTCTGATCCTGCAAAGTTTCAAGATTGAACACCTACTCTTTAAAAGCTTGCTGAAACGTTGGGCAATGCAGGCACAGAAGTAAAGCAAGGACCCACTGTGGGATCAGGGTGCAATAATGATATGTAAAACACAAATGTCCCACTCCACTGAAACCTTTCTGATGGGACTGCAAGCAGCTGCAGTACAAAATGGCAGTCTGATTTTAGTACTTGTGTATTTTACGGCCTTCAGATTGCATACAGAGAGCCTCCTTCAAGAAGATGCTGCTGGCAGCTCCTTCCCACTCACCATGCCCACCACTGTGAGGCAGGACCCTGCCTGGTCTGAGACCTGGTGAGAGCCTGAAGGGTCTTTCTATAACCAGACGAAGTTGTGCCAACAGGGAAGGACCATGGTGCCCCAGTTTCCCTTAGCACAGGGTTGAATGGAAGCTGCAGTTCCCCAGATGCATGAAAACATCACTGAGCAATTGTGTCAGAAGGAAAGTGTCGTGAAGCAAGCAGTGAGACCAGCACAGAAGGTGCAAGCAGGAGGGGGCTGAGCTCGCTCCTACCAGTCCTGTATGTGGGCTGCTCGCCCTGCAGGTCTCTGGGGAAAGTGCAGAAGGATGGGGCTCTGGGTATGTCAAAATGAGAAACTCGAGTTTCACTGCTTCTAGGACTAGGCAGCAGCTACTTCTAGAACAAAACTTTGAGCACTGGCAGGTGAGAGCAATAGGAATTCCACAGTAGGAGTTAAATCCTTCTCAGCATGTTTTTACTTGCTTCTCTTTTCTAGTTTTCAAATTGTTTCATGCGGCATGAAACTGTCATTGCCTATGTGACAATCTTCTGGATTCAATACAGTAACAAACAACAGATGTATTGAAACATAAGAACGTGTAGTGGGTGTCCTGAAGAATGGCTTCATTGAAGTTGTGGGTTTTAATTTCAGGGGTGGTTAAAAAATCACAAGATTATTTCTCATCAGAAAACGTTTGGGTGCCTGCAGTGGCAGCATGGGGCAGGGGGCCTGCGTTCCTTGTGCGGGGCTGAGACATGTCTGTCTGAGGGACGGCAGAGTGCGGTGCCCCCACGGCATCTCCTGTGGCCCACAGCGGAGCTGGCTGCTGACATCGGGTGCTGACAGAGCCGGGCCTGTGCTGCAGCCTGAGGCCCGAGGATTTTATTGTTATTATTTTGTGTTGTCCTAAATTGGTTATGGTCCAGTGTTGAAACGAAAGTCCTATTGGAATGAAGCTTCACGCTGCACTTCAGCCCTTCTTCCCATCCAAACCAAAGTCCTCTGCTTCTCCAAAGGAGCAGCCGGTTCACCGGTGATACTGTGGCAGAATGCACCAAAGTTTGAGGGACTTTGTGCTATTAACTTCCTTCAGTCTGCTCCATGAGTTGTAGGGTACAATGAAGCACATTTGAAATGTTTGTAGGTCAGTGTACACAGCAGGAGGAACTAGCAAGAGGAGCCAGAAGTCTTGGCTCAGTCCCAGAGCTACAGCATCATTGACCTAAGCAAAACCCATAGGGAAGAGCCCTGTGCCTGGTGTGTCACGATGGACAGCTGCGGGCCCTTCAGCAGGGACAGGGAGGGCAGGCGAGGGATGAGGAAGTAAAGTGGACGTCGCTGTGGGCTTCTACCATAGGCAGCCCTGGCAGGTTGATGACACGGTTTATTTATCCTTTAAAGAAGTAAGAGATGCCTCTAGGTCAGGAGCTCTTGTCCTTATGGTGGCTTCAGTTTGCCAGACATTAACTGGGAATACCAGATTAGATGTAGATTTGTGGCTTTTAAAAAGAGAGAGTCTTGTGGGTGATGTGCTGATTGGTGGGTGTCTTGGCCATAGTGGGCATGAAGTAGTTGAGTTGAAAATTTTTGGCGATAGGAGGAATCCTTGCCAACAAAACTTCATCCCAGAATTTGGGGAGAGCAGAGTACAATCTGCTTGGGGAACTAGGTAGCAAGGTGCTCTGGGAATCTTCTTTTGAAGACATTGAGTTCCATCAGTGCTGGTCACTTTTAAGTACCAGCTCTCTCAATCCCAGGAGCAGGCAATGCAAAGTTTTTGGAAACCATGTAGGTGGGCAGGACAGAAGGTCAGGAGAGGACTACAGAGGTGTTGTTTGCCATTCTAGGGAGAACATTTTTGTGACAAGAGCTCAGTTAAAGTTGAGGCTGGCCAGTACTTTGGGGAACAACAAAAAAAGGCTGTTTAGAATATGTTAATAGCAAAACAAGGATCAGAGATAACATTGTCCTGTTACTTGGTGAGGATGGTCACATCACAAACAGGGATGCCAACAATGCAGGAACGTCTATTGCCTTCTTTTTTCTGTCTTCAACACCAGTGATGGGCTCTGGGACAACCAGAGTCTTGAATCTGAGGACAGTGACTGTGGTAACAATAAACTCCTGGCCAACCCCAACCCCAAACTTGTGTGCAATTTGCTGCTCCAGCAGGATTCGTATAAGCCTATGGGGACCAATTAGATTCATCCCAGGGTACTGAAAGAACTGGCTGATGTCAGTGCAAGACCACTCAATTTTATTTTTCAACAGTTCTGGGAATCTGTCGACTGGAAGCTGGCAAATGTGATCCCAAGAGAGAAGACCACAGTGATTGCGGGCTTGTCAGTCTCATTTTAGTGCTAGGCAAAATTATGGAGGTGGTTATTCTGGGACTTATTGAAAAACACCTGAAAGACAATGCAGTCATTTGTTGCAGCCAGCATGAGTTCACGAGGGGAAAGTCCTGTTTAATGAACTTGATCCCTTTTTATCACAAGGTTACCCAAGGGAACTTCACCAAGGGAAGCCAAGGCATAATCATTTGGGATGTCAGCAAAGCTTTCAGTGCTGTTTCTCCCAGTATTCTTCTGGACAAACTGCCCAGCATACAGCAAGACAAAACCAGAATGCACTGGCTGAACCATTGGCTGGTGGGTTGGGCTCAAAGGGTTCTGGTTAATGGGGTTGCATCAGGCTGGTGGCCAGTCAGTACTGGGATTCTGCAGGGCTCCAATTCTGAAAGAGTTCTCTTCAAAGTTTTCATTAATGACATTGATAAAGGTCTTGAGTCACCATTAAGTAAGTTTGCGGATAATGCTAAATTGGGAGGAGCTGCTGGCTCCCTTGGAGGCAGAGAGGCCTTGCACAGAGATCTTGACAAATTAGAGGGCAATCACCAATGGCAGGAAATTTCAGAAGAGCAAGTGCAGGATTCCACACTTGGGTTGGGGTAACTCTATCTGTATGTACAGACTGGGGCAGGAGGGGCTGGAGAGCAGCCTCACGGAAAGGGACGTGGGGATTCTGATTGGGGACAAGTTGAACCTGGCTCAGGAGTGTGCCATGGCAGCCAGAAGGGCCAACCATACCCTGGGACTGTGGAACAGGCTGCCCAGGGCAGTGGGCACAGCCCTGAGCTGCCAGAGCTCAAGGAGAGCTGGGACAGTGCTCTCAGACATAGGGTTTGGGTTTGGGTGGTGCTGTGTGGAACTGGACTCAATTGTTTTTGTGGGTCCCTGCCAACTCAGGACATTTGATTTTCTATGATTCTATAAAGATAAATTGACATTTCCAGTCTGTGCCTGTGAACGCATGCAAGATCTCAAAGGTTGCGTAGGCTCTGCCAGTGTTACTTCTCTTCTTTTGCAGGATCCTCTGAAAGGAGTTTGCAGAGCGCAAGGTGTACCTGCCTGATTACAGAGTAATTAACGAGCCTCAGCAGGATCCATCACTGACCCATTCCAGCTCTCATAGGCAACGGGCTGGGTCCTTTCTGCTGCTTGCCAGAGCTGTCAGTCACTCAGGGTCCCTCCCCAGACCTCTTCTCCATCTGGTATAAAAAGGAGGGAAGGTGGGAGAGCAGTATGGTGTGGTGTGTGTTTTTTTTTGCTTGTTGCCTGCCTTCTCATCTCCAGCAGAAGAAAAAACAAGGTACTGTCCTCTCTAGGTGGGGATGCTTTCTGATGGTAAGGCAGTGATTGTTTTGTGAGGGTCTGGTTTGTAATATAGATGTGTTGCCCCTCATTTAATCACCAAATGAAATTAGTTTTTTGTGTGTGTGATTCTGACTGAAAGTTTAGCCAGTGCTTGTTTTGAGTGAAAAGCTTGATACGACTGGAATGTACTCATGGCAATAAAGCTAGAGCTTTAAGTGTTTGTCTTCTAATACTGCCTTTACTATCTTTCCTCATACCAGAGCTTCTCTAAGGCTTGGTGAGGAGGAAGGAGGCACCAGGTATCTCCCCTAAATACAGTGCTTGCTATCAATATCACCCCTCTGACAAGAGGCCTCTATAGCGAGGAAAGTCTCTGTCCTTGTTTCCTTGATGTAAACAATATGGAACCTGAATACAAGGTGGCTTGCAAATTCCACAGATTCCCTCTCCCCTATAAGGGAAGGGGATCCATTTTAGGGTCTGACATTAATTTCTTAATGAGGGTTAAAGAATATCTCCTAGTTACATCAGAAAGATGCATCCTCCAAGAAAGGGAGCCCCTCTGGATGCTCTCTAGCTGCTTGCTCTAGATCCTCCTAAACCATTGCACTGCTTGTATTGCAGCTGCAATGGCCTCAGCTTTGCCTGACAAAGAGGAAGCTGCCAAGAGCTCCCCTGAGATGAAGGAAGAGGAGCAGCAGGTGAGTGCTTTCTGTAAGCTGCAGTGGGTTGCAGCTCTGGAGAGCAGGTATAAGGAGATGACCTCTCTGAGGCTAAGGCTGTGTAAAGGGAAGGCTGTCTCCCCTCAGGCCCTGCCCTGCAGCTCCTCTAGAAATAAAGGTGATGTTATAGCCCCAGGTAGGCCTCAGGGCCCAGTGGGGAACTTCTTAGGCTGAGCAGAGTAACCTGATTCTTGGCTAGGAGGGAGCTAGGTCTTCAGCTATGGGCTTAGAGCTGCCTTTCTGTGCTCAAAGCTCTGAGGAAAGGCTTCCATGTTTCTGCAGCCCTGAAGCCTGTTGTATCTGCTGTGCTCCCCTGACCAACAGTGTGCTACTTCCAGATCAGTGTAAAGTCTGTCCGCTTACAGCCAGCCTGATCAGCCCAAGTGGGGCATTTGCAGGGGTACTCTCTTGTTATACAGCTGTACAAAGTGTACTAGAGTTGGGTATCTAAAAACATTGAGGTTTTCTACGAACACTGCTCTCTCTTGAGTAGCATTGCACTGGAAGGAGTCATCTCTAGGATGGATCAGCCATAAGTGTCAGTGCTCCACAGCTGTCTTTAACTTGCTTGCAGTCTTCAAAGCAAGTCTAAGCAAAGCATGCCTTGGTTCCACAGCTAGGTGTTTCAAACAGGCAACTGGAAGAAGCTTTGTTACAACACTGAAAGCTCAGTGTTGTGTTTTCATGCTTAATGGCTTTTTTTTTTCTCTGCCTAGGATATAGTAAATCAGTTGGCTAACCTGACACTGATCAGCTCTGCCTGTGACATGGTTTCTACAGTTTATGCCTCCACTAAGGAGAGCCACCCCTACATCAGAACAGTGTGTGATGCAGCAGAGAAAGGAGTGAAGAGTGTGACTGAAGCCACAGCCAGCTGTGTGCAGCCAGTTCTGGTTACACTGCAGCCTCAAGGTAATTCCCTGTGGTAGTGGTGGTCTGTATGGCCTTCTGAAAGGCTTGCTTCCTGAGCTGAAAGGAACCAGAGTGTGGAAATGCACAATTACCGTACTAAAAGAACCGCTCCAGGCCTGTGCATGAGGTCAAAAACTGGAATCCTAATCCAAGCAATGTGATGAAGGGATGGACTGGGATTGACTTTGATGTTGATTACTCTTAAGACTGATCTTGCCAGGTCCAGAGTCTTTAGTGAAAATTGCTCGTAGTTTGATTCTTGCCAGTTCATAATGGCTGAAGGAAAAAAGCCTTCTCTTGGGCTGCCTCATCTAGAGGTCTTCTTTGCAATGACCCTTAAAGAACATGGTTGCCTTCCATGAAGAAGCTCTAAACCTCTGCAAGGAAGAGGGGTTAATTTCTGATGCAAGTCTGTGTGACTGGCCTAGGTTCAGACAAAATCCAGAGTAGGCATCTATCTTGATGGTAACTACTTGATCCTGGATCCCTTGGCATGTGGATGATTGGGCAGAAAGGATGGCTGTGCATCTGTTCCACCAAGAACTCAAGAAACTTGCGCGGGATGGGGAAAACACCATGTAGATGGCTATGTCCATGTTAGTTAAAACCTGCTGCAATCAAAGCGAACACATCTATGTGGTGATGAAGGCAAAATGCTCTACAAATTCAGCTTGCAGCAGAGCACGCCTGGTCTGGTGGCCTGGATGGAGACCTTCACCCAGGCTCCCTGCAGAACTTGGTCTCATAAATCTTATGTTCCTGAATGTTAGAAAAAGAGTTCAAGCTTGTTTTTCTTTTCTTAACAGTGGCTGCAGCAAATGAGTATGCCTCCAAGGGTTTGGATAAACTAGGGGAAAAGCTTCCACTTCTTCAAAAGCCAGTGGACCAGGTGAGAAATAAAGGCTGCTCTGTTCCTTGCAGGGTTTCTAACCTTGGGAGTGAGGCTTTCAAGAGGAATGAACTACCCCTGGGGCACTGTGCAAGCTCTTACAGGAGTGGGTAACAAGCAGATGCTGTGCAGAGTACTTTCAGTGCACTATATGACCTAATCCCTTATCTGACATCTCTCTTCTGCAGGTTATCTCTGAAACAAAAGAGCTGGTGTCATCCAGAGTGGCTGATGCAAAGGATGTTGTGAGCAGCAGAGTGGCAGAGGTGGTAGATGCAACAAAGGAGGCCCTTCACAGTGGTGTGGAGGCTGCCAGATCTGCAGTGACCAGTAGTGTGGAGATGGTTATGGACTCTAGAGTGGGCCATATGGCTGTAAGCAGAGCAGAAGCTGTGCTGGAGAGAACAGGAGAAGATGACTCTCTCCCCATTGGAAATGAAGAATTAGGTCAGGAACTATGTCTGTAATGGGATCATAAAATGGTGCACAGTTGGCCCCATTCTTTCTCTGCTGGTTTGGATTGGGGCTAGTGGGAAGTGCCATGCTGGAGGCCACCTGGCTCCTCACACTTTTAGCTTTACTTGGTAAGAACCATTGGTTTACTGTCTCTTTCCTCAGCCAGACTTGCAGCATCTGGGGAGGGTGCAGACATAATGACTGTGGAGCAGCAGCAGGAGAAGAGAAGGTATTTTGTGCAGTTGGGGTCTCTCTCTGATGAACTTCGCCAGTTTGCTTACCTGCGCTCAAAGGATAAAATGAAGTGGATCTGGCAGGGCATGCAGGAGGCCCTTGGACAGCTTCACTGCATCATTGAGCTGGTAGGTAGAGCTTGGTGGATCTGCTGGAGGGCAGGAGTTGGCTTGGTCTCACTTTCTCTGCTTTGATAGCACGTGTGTTGACTACCAGCTGACCTGTCTTGGCACTTTTTCTTATCTCCCTCAGATTGAGGTGTTTAAGCAAGGATTTAATCAAAAGCTTCAGGAGGAGCAAGAGCAACTATGCCAGATGTGGCTGGACTGGACTAGGAAGCTTCCTGAAGAGAGTGGAGATGGTAGCTCTGCAAAGCCAGAGGTATCTACTGGGAAGGAAAGCAAAGGGTTCTGGGGAACTCCTTGACTTTATTTTTTTATTCATTCTAATTTTTCTTTTTTGAAGTAACTCATTTCTCATCTTCCTACCTCCTCCTAGGAGGAGATGGTGTCTCTGGCTCTGCTCCTGGCACGCAGCATCACACAGCAGCTGCAAGTCACCTGCTCTAAGGTTGTGTCTGCAATCCAAGGCCTTCCCCCAAGACTTCAGGATAGATTGAAACACTCTTTTAATGCCATAGAGGAGCTTCATGCTGCTTTCTTGGCAGCAAATTCCCTGGAGGACTTGTCCAGCACTGTCTTGGGCCAGAGCCAGGAGAGGCTAGCTGTGATCTATGAATACATGGAGGAGCTGCTGGACTACCTATCGGGCAACAAGCCTCTGTCCTGGCTGGTGGGACCGTTCTCCCCTAGGGAGGAGGAGGAAGCCTTGCAGGAGAAAGAAGCAGACGCAAGTTGCTGAGGATCTTGAAGCTCCACAGGTCTGCCTGGCATGACTTGCCTAGTGCTTGGTCTTGGCCTTACATACTCCACTTCCTAGCTGAAAGTGGAGTTGTCACATCTTGGATGGTTATTGGGTACTAGTAAATAAGTCTTCAGTAGCTTCAAAGGGAGGTGGTGGAATTAGCAGTGTCACTACTTGGTGCTCATGGCTGAGCTTGAGGCTGGAAGAATAGACCTGAAGGTCTCCGATTCTCCCACCTCCCTAGGAAGCTGTTCATGGTGTCTCCATCAGTGTATCCAGATGGTGCCTTTATTCAGGGCAATAATTGTAGTTGTTGTTAGTCCTTCAGCTGGTATGCAATTTTAAGGATTCTTCCTACAAGCTGCTTGTACTTGGCACCCTACTTGAAATAAAACTATGGCATGGAGAAACTGATACTGTATCTAGTCTCCCCTGAAGAGACCCTGCAAGAGCAAGAATTGCTCATCAGGTGTGATCTACCCTTCCTTCAAGAGTTCTTATGTGCAACTACAATAGTATTGCATTTTTTTTTAACTTAATTGGAGGGGGCAGGTCTGGGTTCTGAAAACCCACTTCAAAACTTCTAAGCACTAGGGTTCATCCTTATATGAACTGCAGCTTGGGGCACTGAGAGAGCAGGTACCCATCGTTCCACTACTTGTTTCTAGATATCACAAAATTAGCCTGTATTTGGTCTACTTGGGAGTGCAAGAAGTGGTAAAATAAGAATAACAAAGTTCTAGAACTGGCCTAGAAAGTACTAAACCCTAATTCCCTCTTGCTTCTGAGCTTTGAGGTCTGTATATGTCTTCCTGGTACATCCCCAAGCTTGGGGAACTGTAGGAAGCTGTCAGGATCTTAGCAGCTCTTGTCATTTGACTAAGTCTAATTGTCTTAGTGCAGTTGTCTGCTGCTACCCAGTGAGGACTTCCCTACTCAGAGCTTTTTTTCTTCTGATTGCTTTCATTCAAAAAGAAAATGTCAGACACTGTATTTGAGGAGCTGAGGTGCTGGATGCAGGCTGTAGTGTAAATGATTTCTCATGTTCTCCTGCTGTATGGGAACTGCTGAGTCATGGCCTGAACCACTGATTGAGCACCTGGAGGAAAGACCCAGTCAGCCCTGGGAGCACAGGTGAAGGCAATTCACTGTGTGACCAGAAGGGGTGGAGCTTGGCTCCACTCCTCTTCAGCCTCATTTAAGGGCTGACTGCTGCTGAGGAAGGATATCTTCCTGGAGATCCCTCCTTGGTGGGAGACTTTCCCTGCGAACCCAGAATCTTCTGATACAGGTGAGTGATCTACTTCCCTTCCCTTGTAGCACCTTGCTATTGTGCCAGTCCTTCCACCTCTTTTGTAACATCTTTTCCATCATGTTGATCTTTCCAATTGCTACGCCTGCAAACAAAAGAAAATATCAGCTATGATCCTGCAGAGTTTCAGGATTGAACACCCACTCTTCAAAAGCTTGCTGAAATAAGGGGCAGTGCATACATAGAAGTAAAGCAGGGACCCATTGTGGGATCAGGATATAATAATGATATGTGAAACACAAGTCCTATTTCACTGAAATCTTTCTGCTGTGGCTCTGTGCCAGGTGGAGGCCGTGATGGGAGCTCCTCGCTGCCCTCCCATCCCCCCTTGGCCTTTTGCGCCCAGCTCCAAGCAAAGGCCGTGCCCGCAGCCTGCCCTGCGCTGCCGTGTGCCCGGGCCCCTCCCCAGCGCTGAGGCCTGGGCTGGGCCCTCACCCTGCAGGGCAGAGTCGTTCCCAGTGGGGAGAGCGGGAGGGGACATGGGAGTCCCTGGGCAGACCCTCAGGTACCCAAATGGAGAGGTGTGGATTTGTTTTCCTTTTTTAAAAATTCTTAGTTTTTTATTATAATAATTGTGTTCTTCATTAGTTATGGTCCACTGTTGAAACAGAAGTCCTAACAGAGCAATTAAAATGGAGCTTCACGCTGCACTTCAGCCCTTCTTCCCATCCAAACCGAAGTCCTCTGCTTCTCCAAAGGAACAGCCACCTCTGTAGCTTCTCTGACACCACCTGGAGGCTGCAGGGAGCTCGGGGCTGTCCACTGGACTCCTCCTGCTGTCCCAGTACAGCAGCTTATGGGACAGGAGTCCTAGTCCTTCCTGTTTCCTGAGAGCTCAGGAAAGAAGTGGTGAGAAGTCTTGGGGAAGGATGAGGATGGAGGTCGGGGAAGAAAGGGCAGTAGGGAGCAGCAGCTGCCGCAGGGGCTCTGTGGCGGATGGTGACATTTCAATGCCAAGATGGAAATCGAGAGCCCCTGGTGCGCTGCTGATGGATGTAGCAGTGTCTCCAGGCAGACATGATGTTGGGGTGCCTGCCCTGCCTTGATGGAGGTGGATCCACCTCCATGGGTTCTTCCTTTGTGGGGATGTCCATCTCCATGGGCTTGACACTGCTCTTGGGTGGATCAGCATCCATTGGCTCTGGTTTGCTGCTGCTGCTCCCAGGAAGCTGTGGCTTCTTTGGAGGAGGAGGATCCATTCTCCTCCATGAAGGATGGGTAGGGATTCTCTAAATAGCTCCCTGTGTCAGCTAGCTGCCAGCAATGTGCAGGTTGGTTAACAGCTGGTGTTCTGTTGTCAGGGTCCCTGTACTGATAGTGGTCATCAGGGAGGTGGCTCTTGACACCAGAGAGCCATGGCTGTGTGACCCTTAGAATGTCCCATGAAGACCCCAATATCACTGTGCTGGGTGTGGGGACGCTAATGCCTGAGAGTTCTCCTCATTTTGAAGAGGGAGGAGAGGTGCACATGATTTGAAGGACAAAAAGAGATAAAACGAGTTCACCAGTGATCCTGTGGCCAGAATGCACCAAAGTTTGAGAGACTTTGTGCTATTAACTTCCTTCAGTCTGCTCCATGAGTTGTAGGGTACAATGAAGCACATTTGAAATGTTTGTAGGTCAGTGTACACAGCAGGAGGAACTAGTAAGAGGAGCCAGAAGTCTTGGCTCAGTCCCAGAGCTACAGCATCATTGACCTAAGCAAAACCCATAGGGAAGAGCCCTGTGCCTGGTGTGTCATGATGGACAGCTGCGGGCCCTTCAGCAGGGACAGGGTAGGCAGGCGAGGGATGAGGAAGTAAAGTGGATGTCGCTGTGGGCTTCTACCATAGGCAGCCCTGGCAGGTTGATGACACGGTTTATTTATCCTTTAAAGAAGTAAGAGATGCCTCTAGGTCAGGAGCTCTTGTCCTTATGGTGGCTTCAGTTTGCCAGACATCAACTGGGAATACCACACAGCTGATAGAGACAGGTCCAGGCAATTCCTAAAATACCTTGATGATGATAATAAGTCCTTTGGTACGGGTACCAGGGGACAGACTAGGAATGATGCTTGTAGATTTGTTGCTTTCTTTAAAAGAGAGTCTTGTGGGTGATGTGGCGATTGGTGGCTGTCTTGGCCATAGTGAAGTAGTTGAGTTGGAAATCTTTGATCTGCTGCTACCTGGTGAGGCCTTCCCAGCCTGTTGTGGGACAGCGGATTGCAGGAGTAGCTGCTCAGATGAGACATGGGTATCCAGGTGGTCAGTCCATAGGGATAGCTGTCAAAACATTACTGGTGCTGATCCTGTCAGTTCTGACCTGTCCTGGCCCAGAGATGCTTCAGCTGAGCTAGGAGCTCTTTGCACACTATATGTGACTGTCTTTCAAGGAGGCAGAACTGCTTTCAGACTTGCTGGATGGTAATGTAAATGAGTTTGATCTTGAGTATCTTGAGTAAATTGAGTTTGATGCTTACTGCTGACTGGCTTCTCTATGGTGAAGAGCTCTAGGAAAGGCGTGCTCAGTCTGTGTAATGTAATTACAGCAAAACTTGTAGGAAGGGAAGTGTGGTGCTGATTGTGGGTAGTGTTAAGAGCTAGCTCTGGTGCTTGGTAGGAAGCATGCCATATGTTGTTTCCTTCAGTATCAAAGCTGTGTCAGACAGCCTAGGTGCTAAACTTACCTGGAGGGAAGTAAATGACTGGGCATTCTTGTACTCCACATTAATTAATCAGTGCAGCAGATCAGATCTATATTAATTTAGTGCTTACCCTAGCAGATCATGCATGTTCTGCTTATGGATTGCTGGGGCACAGTCTTGCTTATTGCTTGAATCCACGGCTTGCAGTCACTATTGGCAGCTCTTGCCTCAGGAACCTGGTGTACAGTGGGAGGAGGAGGCAAATTGCTCAGAGGTTCTCTTGAGAAGTTGTTTCCAAATGTTCATAAGGGGAAGCTACAGGCCACTGGGCTGCTTGGGGCTATGAATGTCAGGAACCATCCTCTCTGCTGACTAGAGCAACTCCTTCCCTCCAGCAGATTCCAGAAAAATATCTCTCAGGCATGTCTTAAATATACTAACTGTTCAAAATTCAAGGGCTAAAAGGAAAACCAACCTGTGACTTATTTTAGAGTTCTACAGTTCTATTTTCTATCAGCTAGGTGTTTCTCTGAATGGTGAGAATTCCTCTGACTGTGTTCTGAGGGGCTGTAATTGCTGGGTAGCACAGAAATGAATGGACTTCCTGCAAGCGGTTGAAGTGTAAACTCTTCTGAGCTCCAGGAGAGTATCCAGATCATTCTCAATTTCGTCCAGACCAGTCTGTGCTTACTTTTGAATCACTTTGGATAGAAATGAGAGGTGTTAGTAATCTGAGAAGCCTAGACAAACACTGTGGCAGGGAGGACACGCCTTGAGATGTCTTTTCTGGCTCTCAGTAGCCCTTGGGAATGATGTGGTATTCCTTGATTCAGATAATAATAGCCCAAGTGATTATGTCCTACCCTCCCCTACTGCTGTTCTTGCCTGCTTAGGCTGTGGCCACATGTGACAGCTTAGTTGCAGGCTGATTTGAATTTTAAATGCAATCACAGGGGCACTTGCTCCTTGTTCCTCTCTTGCTAGATGCCACCTCATTTCCCTCTGCGAGTTTGCTTCACATCTTAATTATTTAATTCTCCACTCATATTCATGCACTTGTGCCCCTTTTTATTCAGTCCCTGCTGCTCGTTGCTTGATGCCTGACTTCTAGGTCAGCGAATGCCCTGGTGCTGGGTGAAGGCTACCTTGGGCATCCCTCCAAAAAGCTGTCATCTTCCCTAGGTTGAGTTAGGAGGCATTAGCCAACATGCTGCTGTGACCTCTAGCTGGCAAGGGTAACTGCTGATGGAGGGTTTCCTCAGCAGCTTTGTCGTGAAGGCAGTAGATTAGGAAACCAAGATTCTTAGCAAGTGCTAAAAGGCAAAAGCTCTCTAGTTGCTTGCAAGAAGCCTGATTTCTCTTCACATTTCCAGGTTTCTTGACATATTAGTACACTGACAGCCTTTATACAGTATCTCCATTTACTGCCTGCTGTAAAATAGTATTTTTCTTAAAGTTTGCGACTGCCCTGAAAGGCTGCTTGTGTAGCTGGGGCCCTCAGATGTGAGCATTCTGAATTTCCATTTTTATGTGACCTTAAGCCTCTACTTGGAGAAATATGAGACTCTCAAAACTTACAGGAATTAATCTACAGTGGAATCTGGACGAAGCTTTTGCTGTCAGTGCTGGAAAGTGATGGTGCTGTGCCTGGCCCGTGTTGGAGCAGAATGGGGTAGTGGGAACTACTCTGCTCTCCCTGCTGCATGATGTGGGCAGGGGCTGTATTTTTTTAGCTTGGTACCTTGCCCTGTGCTTTCTAGTCATACCCCACTGGTCTACTCTCTCCTATTACATCTCCTCCTCATCAGAGGCAGAAACCAAGGACTTCAGAGCTGGGGAGAGGGAAACCTGAAGGGAGTTCCCTGTGCTCCAAGTTGGGTGCTGCCCTGCTCAAGGTGGGCATGGGAGCTTTTTTCCACATGGGGCACATGGGTGCTTTTCTGCCTGAAACCTCTCCTTTCCCTAGGCTCCTGCCTGGGGCCTCTTCTGGCAGCTCCCTGTGAGGCTTGGGGCTGGACAGCCCTGCTTCCCTCCACTCCCTGTGGAAGGCAGTGAAGGGAGTCAATAAATCTGCTTCAAATTGCCTTACAAACCAAGCATGAACTCGTGACAATTCTAATACTGCCTTCGTGTGCCTTGTTAAAGCCCCTGGTGCCTCCAGGAGCGACAGGAGCTGACCTGATCGATAGCTCCCCTGCCCTTCACTGCTACAAAGCAGCTCCTGTGAATACAGAGCACCACCAGCACATAATTGCCTGCACTGTGGTGCTTCCTGGACACCGCTGCCTGCCTATATGGTAATGAAAATCCATTTACAGAAGGAGTTGGTTTGCAGTATTGACTTCCCTGTCTCTCTCTGATTCTCATATTTATTTGGATTCAACGTGAGATGCTTCAGCAGCAGATATGGGAGGTGATCTGGAGGATAATTAACAAGCTGAGTGCTGACACAGTCGGATTTAGGGCTATCCTCCAGACTGATCTTTTCTTTTTGTCCATTTGCATTAAGCTCACTTTGTAAACTCTGACGGAGCTCGGTGTGGCTGGACATGCTCCTGCTCAGCTCTCCCCCATCTGTCCCCGTGGGCATCTCCATAAGCCCTCTCCACCTCTCTTCATTGTGGATTGCTTCAAATATTTGTTTGTACCTCACTCTTTGGCTCCTTGAGAAGAGTGAGGGTCTTTGGCATCTAGGAGCAGACTCTACCTTTGATGCTCTGAAGCAGCATCTCCTTGATGAGCTGAGTTGGAGCAGAAATACTTCTGGAGTTCAGTAAAGGGGCAGCTCGAGATGACCCATGGGGAGCCCTGCAGCTGCTTGTGTTCCCTGCAGTGCTGGTGGGCAGGAGATGGGGTGGGGACTGCTCAGCTCCCCCAGCCTGTGTGCCCACTCCTACTGCCTCGTGAGGAGGGGGAAAGGTGGTACAGGGGGGTGTAAGGGGGGTTAACTGGGAAAGCCAAGTGGGGGCAAGGAAATGCAGGAAGAATGTGGAGGGGATTGAGGCTAAGGCAGGGGAGAGCTAGAGCTAGAATAGGAGAACACAAGAGGGATGTGAGAACTGGGGGCAAGGGGGAGGCTGGATTTAAAGCAATAGATTGAAATTAATAATGAGAATTCGGTACGTGCTGGGGAGGAGGGATAGATGGAGCATCCTTAAACTTCAGAGCAGAAAAGCAGGAGTGCTTCACAGGGAGGGTGGTTCAGCTCAGGCAGTGCTTGGGCACGGTAGAAGGCACTGAGAACTGGGGAGGAACCGGGCAGCAGGAGGGGTGGCTGGGGATGGATATAGGTGCAGGGGGGCTGCACAAGCCTGGGAACTGAGCATGGGGAAGGGGCTGTGGTGTGCTTGTGAGTTCTGGTACCTGCAGGGGGAGGGACAGACCTGTGGCAGGGAAATCCAGTGGTTCATCCTCATGCGTGCCGTGCTTGCTGAGCGCTGCTCCAGTCCTGGAGCACATCTGTCAGTGCCTTCACTGCACCCCTCCTTGGGGATGGTTACAGCAGCTGCAAGCTGAAGGTCACCATAAATGTCATCTCTATCCAGTTGCCTTCACGGAGTAATTACAGCTGCAGGTACAAGGTTTACTAACCAAATTACAAACCAAGTGGGTGTTTACCCTGTAAGAAGCTGATTAGAAACACCTGCTATTCTGTGGATCAGAGAAAAGAGATTTTGTGATGTGCTTTAGTTCCTGTTACCTACTGTTGCATGTCTCCATCCCCTCTCTGACCCATGGCATGGGGCAGGACCTGCACCCTGCATAACGCTGTGGCTGATTGCCACCGGTGTTCCCTGCTTGGGTTCCTCACACCCTCACTGTGGGGCTGAGCAGCAGCCGTAGGGCAGGTGGGCCTCAGCTGCAGCCCACACAAAGACCACCCCATCCTACGGATAATTTAGCCATGGGAGGAGTGGCTGTGAGAGAAGATCAGATGAGAAGTGGTCTGCAGCATCTCTGAGCTCTCTGATGAGGTGAGCATTGGCTCAGGGCTGGGCTGGGAGCTGGGGTCCCTTGTGCTGTGTCTGTGCAGAGCTGCTCTGGTGATACAATGTGAGGAACACATGGGGCAATACAGGCAGGCCATTGGGAATGGCTGTTCCTGAACAGCAGCAACAGTCCTAGCGGGCAGCCCAGCCTTGTGTGCAGGGGAGTTAAAGTTGAACTTACTTTAAATTCCTGTGCAAAGCTAAACCAATGTTTATATTGCTGGTCTCAGACTTCCAGGAGTTTCCCTCATCCCGGCTCTGATGTACAGCCACAACCTGAGAATCACAGTCACATGTCAGCAGCTCATGTGCATCTCTACATCCCAGGCTTGGCAGCTGTGGGATGGAACAATGCAGAAGGCAGAGAGAGCCCCTGCAGACAGCACACAGCGCTTCCAGGCCTGCTGGTTCTGCAGGGCCCGGCTCACTTCTCCCAGCTCCCTGCTGTCAGCACTGCTTGGCTCAAATGAAAGACTGCGCTGAATGAAGGAGTATAGGACGAAGGCCTTGCAAAGGTGCTTTAATTCACCCGGGCTTGAACTGGCTGTTTCTGTTTTCCCCTAAGAATCCCACTCACCAAAGTATCTACATGGAAAAAAAAAAATCAGAGCAGAGAAAGCAAATTCCAAGATCTGATTTTGTGTGGGCTTTATTATTTAGTTGATTGCAAAATCATCATGCCTTGTGACTGCCCACAAAGTGTCGCTGCTGGGACAAGCCCTCAGCGCTGATTATTTACCCTGCTGTGAGATGGGCTGGGGAACCCAGCACAGAGCCAGGTGCAATCAGCACAGTCCTCACCTGCAGAGCCTGTGAGCAGTGGTGCTACTTCCAGATGCACTTTCTGATGCTCGTTGCTGCTGGTGGATGGAAAATGTGGTGCAAAGCCACTACGCTGGGTTCTTCTGCCCATTATTGACTTTGCTTTTGCACACTGTGTACTGCTCTCGTTGTGGCTGGGATGCCGTGCTTGGCCAGCCCATGTGCCAGGAGGAAGCCTGTGGTACTGAACATTGAGCATGCATGGATGGCCTGTAGCACAAAAGCATCACAGTTGAGATAACGATTATTTTTTCTGTATGAAATTAGTGCCTTTACACTCAATTATTTTCTGGATTTTTTTTTCCTTAGTGAGACCTATTTACTTTTTCATCTGGTGCTATTTATGTGCCCAGGGACAAAGGCCAGACATCAGTGTGCTGAAGAGAAGCTTCTGTGTTTCAGCAGCCCCAAAACCCACATGCTGGTACTTGTTGCATCCTCCAGCTGCTGCCTGGCTGCTTGCTATCAGATTCAGCGCTTACAAAAGCAAGACGCTGGGCTATGGCTGTGCCCAGACGATCCTAGGGACATGAGGGCTGATATCAGCTGATTTAGTCCCATCTCCATTTTTGCATCCATCCCTGGAGGTACCCAAGGCTGTGGCTGGGCCCTGGGCAGCCTGAGCTGGTAGATGGCCCACGGCAGGGGAGGGGCTGGGGGTGTAAGGGCCCTTCCCCACCCAACCGTGCTGTGATTCTGTGTTGGGCAGAGGGGACGGGCTCATCAGGAGATGGAATCACCCATCAGGGCTCCACTTCCTTCCCTTCAATAACCAAGGGCTCCTACGCCATGGGGAAAAAAAACAACCCACAAACTAAAAGCCCTGATATGCTGTATGACGTTCTGTGCATTTATCACTGGGAAATGTGTGGCAGATCCAGAGAGAAGCTCCCCAGGCAGCCTTGTTGCTGTGTCACAGGTGTGTATGTAGCACACAAAGCGCCGGTGTCACCTCACTGCTCGATTTGGAGAGAAACCACAATGATGCTTTTGCTTTGTTTTCTTTTTTTCCTTTTTGTCCTTCTTCTGTTTGGATGTTTTGGAAAGGGAGAGAGATACTGGAGTGAGAAAATGAAGCCGCTTATGTTGGATAATGGCTTCTGGCCACGCAGGGACACTGATTGCTGCAGTTTTGGTGATTTTGGGAGGTGCTCAGCAGCTCTTAATGGGAAATCTCAGAGTTTGTTTCTTTATGCTCATTAGGGGTTTACCTCCAGCACCCACTGGCAGGCAGCGGCTGCAATGAGCTGGCTCGTGTGAGGAGCTCAGAAAAGAGAGCTCCTCACTGACGGAGCAAAATGCAAATGGCAGCATCAGCTGGCCCAGGGCTGGCACACCAGGGAAGGGGTCCCTGTCCCAGCTGGGGTCCATGTGTGCACATACAGGTGTGCATGGTGCAGGTGTTCTGTCTTTTTGCTTGTACTTGCTTTGGCTTCGCAAAATATTGTGCTTGGCATTATGTGCTCTAGCTGCTGTCGTTTTGTCCTCATGGGGCAGCAGTGTCCCTCCATCCCCATGGCATTGCAGACAGGTGAAGGAGCTCAGCCTTTCCCCTGTATCCCCCTTGCACAGCCAAGCCTCTCAGTTCCTTTCCTTGGGAAACTCTTACAATGACATCCAGAGGTCAGTATTAGTACATTTTCTTGTGCTAATTCTGAACGTTCTGAATTCTGGATTCTCTGAACGTTTCATTTTTTCATCTTGCCTTCTCTGAGACGCATAACGAATGCTGCAGAAAATGCACCTTGCAGACAAGCCATGCTTTGCTTTACTTCTTCTCATTTGATTGCAGGCTGTTTGATTCAGGACGCTGCACCGTTGGGAACAGGAAGGATGCACCCAGGCTCCTTGTCTGCTCAACCTGGATCTCGGGCTCCTTTCCTACTCAGGTGCTCACCGTGGTCCCATGGATAAAACAAGGGGAGCCCCCAGGGCCGTGAGCCTCTTCCTGAGAGGTGCTCCCAAACATTCAGCCACTGCCTCCATCCTTCCAGCCACAGCAGTGGTAAGTGATGTCTTAGCATCTTGCTTTTAATTAGGAGAGAGCTGGCAAGTGGGCAGCCCAGATAGTTGTCATCTCTCGTCCACAACCCAGGGAGGAGGTTCCAGTGTTTTGTAGTGGTTGGCAGAAAACTGTTCTGGTAAAGGCTCACCTATGGGCAGAAACTTGAGGTTGGTCTCTGCCTCGGTGCCATACCTGATGCACAATGCGCTCACAGTAAGTGCTGGAGATGTCCTCTCACCTGCCAGGACAGCCTTTGTGTGCCAGGGATCCTCATGTGCCCTGTGCTGTGCCACAGCTCCCAGGTGCATGGGGATGTAGGAAATGATCCAGATGTGCCCAACCTGCTAGTTTTCCTTTTTTCTTGCCCTCTTTTTTTACATTTTAATTTTATATATATATGCACATATAAAAATAAACATATATATATATATATAAAGTTTTGTTATTTGCATACATTAAGTATACTAAATATTTTATATGCAGCCCATGACAATTCTTCTTCACTCAGTGTGGCACAGGCAAGCCAACAGGTTGGACACCTGTGGCACTGTGAATGATTGAGACCTGTAGTTCTGATAACCACGACCATATTTTCTTATGTCTCAGAACACCTCTGCTCTGCCCTGGGGAGACCACATCTGGAGCACTGGGCCCAGTTCTGGTCCCCCCAGTTCCAGGCGGATGGAACTGCTGGAGAGAGTCCAGCGGGGGGCTGCAGAGATGATCAGGGCATGGAGCATCTCCCTGATGGGGAAAGGCTGACAGCCCTTCCAACCCCAATGGTTCTGTGATTGTGTGACTTACTCTGTCCAAACAGGCTGTGATTTCCATCCTTTCTCTCCCAGGTTTCCACAGGCCTTTCTTCCCTAATCAGCAGGTGCGTGCTGGTAGTGCCCCAGCTCTGCTTTGCAGCGTATGATGAATGGATGAACTCGGAGGAAGATGATTTCTGGAATGAGAATGGATTTTTCAAAATGAAAAATCTTTGCCACGAGTCCATCGGTCACTGTTAGGGCTGCAGTGGGGAAACAACAACTTAACATCAGCGAGATGGTGCCCCATGGGGGTTTGTTTGTGCTTCCAGTGGCAGCATTGGGTTCAGGAGGATGAGTCAACCCCCAGCACTGCTCGTGGAGGAACCAGTCCTACTGCCAGCATGGCCCAAGCAGATGAGACCTCTTGAGAAGGTCTGGTGGGTCTGAGGTTGAAGGCAAGGGCTCAGGGACATTTGTGAAGCCCTTTGGTGACGTGCTATGTGCTGCTGGCTCCAGTGTAACTCCAAGTTTTCAGCTCCCTTCCGCCAACCAACAGGGCCGTGCTGAGCTAGAGGTGGTGCAAAAGAGCATGAACGCTTGAAGCACAAAGTGAGTATCCTCACTGCTTTTGCTTTTCTGAAGCTCTTTTTGGTGTTCTGAGTAGCTTTCATTATCCTGTAACTCATCGGTGAGACGTTTTTGTGCTTATATGAGGAGATTTTAGAGCTACTCTGAAAATCCAAGGTAGCAATTTGGTGCATAGAGAATAACCAGAACCTGCAGTATTCTGGACCCAAGTGGCTGTAATTTGGTATGGGTAATCACTATTCTGCTGCTCCTCTACTAGCTCCGAAAGTGCTGTGAATTTAGAGTAGGAATCAATTAAACAGCAAATAGGTTTTTTTTCTTGGTCAAAATCAATTAAGTCCTTCTCCCAGCCAGTGTGGTGGTCTCCCTGGAATTTCATATTCTGCTTGGCTACCATTTCTTTGCAGCTTTTGCTGGATAATGTTGATGTTTTATGGCTTGATTTAAATCATGTGGATCAATGCACATGCATACCTTATTTGGATTTTCAATTACAACCATATATTTAGCCTAAATGAATTATCCAGGTTATAGTTTCAGCTACACAGAGAATTTTTCATAATGCCCAATTCAATTTTTACTTTGTAAGCATAAATGATTTCTTTGGAGACCGAGGTCATTACACTTGTTTTGCCCTTCTCGCTGCAATATTTGTCTTCTGAATAGTCCAGACCAGAAGTTTTCAAATGCCTTCAACCTGTGGATTCTGCTTTTGCTCTGGATGGAGAGGCAGTGACGTTGGATGCATCAGCGGTGAAAACTGCATTATGATGTGGATGAAGGTCCTTTTCCATGTCCCTTCTTGTGGTCTGTCTGGATGCTTGCAGCCTGCCTTCCCACCCCCTGCTCTCAGCCACTGTTCAGTACTTGTGCTCCTGCAGCCGTTGCATCTGCATTAAAAAGATTTCTCCTGCAGGTAGCCATTATGCATCTGGCAGCCTGCATCTGTGTGTATCTCTAAACCCCCAAGCGCCTTTGACAATCTGACCCTTGGTTCCTAAGTCACTGCTGAAAGTGACCTCTAAATCACCAAAGTGTTTTCTTGTCGTTTTCCACAGATAGTATGTTCTCAATCAGTGCCTATGAAAGTGAAAGTATCACAAATTTTAAGCCAAGCTGTGGTTTGCCTTCAAATCAGAAGTAGTAAGCCTAAACCATATGTATTTCATAGAATCATGGAATCACCAAGGTTGGAAAAGACCTCCAAGATCATCCAGTCCAACCGTCCACCTATCACCAATAGTTCTCACTAATCCATGTCCCTCAACACAACGTCTAAACGTTCCTTGAACACCTCCAGGGATGGTGACTCCACCACCTCCCCGGGCAGCCCATTCCAGCGCCTGACCAGTCTTTTGGAGCAGTAGTATTTCCTAATGTCCAGCCTAAATCTCCCCTGGCGCAACTGGAGGCCGTTCCCCCTCGTCCTGTCACTAGACACAAGAGAGAAGAGGCCGACCCCCAGCTCACTACAACCTCCCTTCAGGTAGTTATAGAGAGCGATGAGGTCTCCCCTGAGCCTCCTCTTCTCCAGACTGAACAATCCCAGCTCCCTCAGCCGCTCCTCATAAGCCCTGTGCTCCAGACCCCTCACCAGTTTCGTCGCCCTCCTCTGAACACGCTCCAGGGCCTCAATGTCTTTCTTGCAGTGAGGGGCCCAAAACTGGACACAGCACTCGAGGTGCGGCCTCACCAGGGCTGAGTACAGAGGGACAATTGCCTCCCTACTCCTACTAGCAACACTATTTCTGATACAAGCCAGGATGCCATTGGCCTTCTTGGCCACCTGCACACTGCTGGCTCATGCTCAGCTGAGCATCGACTGATACCCCCAGGTCCGTTTCCTCTGCACAGTTTTACAGCCACTCTGCCCCAAGCCTGTAGTGTTGCCTGGGGTTGTTGTGGCCAAAGTGCAGGACCCGGCACTTGGTCTTGTTGAACCTCATCCTGTTGGCTTCAGCCCAGAGATCCAGCCTGTCCCTGTAGGGCCTCGCTACCCCCAGGCAGATCGACACTTCCTGCCAGCTTGGTGTTGTCTGCAAACTTATTGAGGGTGCTCTCAATGCCCTCATCCAGGTAATCAATAAAGATATTGAAGAGGACAGGCCCCAGCACCAACCTCTGGGGAACACCACTGATGCCCGGTCGCCAGCTGGATTTAACTCCATTCACCACCACTCTCTGGGCCCGGACCTCCAGCCAGCTCCTTACTCTTGTTTATTTGGGGATGTGCTCTATACTCAACAACAATTTTAGTGCTTTCTCCCACAGCCTGTGCTGTGCTCCGGGTCAGCTGTACTGGCTGTCGAGGAACAGATTGCTGTGCCTACCACGATGTTTCTCCTTGCACTTTTCAGATAGAACTGGATTCATACTGATACCTGTGTGAAATACCCCTGAAAGTTGTGATGCCCTTCCAGGGCACTTCTGAGCTGTCTGATGAATCATCCAGGTCATGACATTGTACCTGCAGTCTGTGGGTGAGACAGAGCCCAACCCATCAGCCACCTGTTGCCCATGTTAAGTCTCAACAATAAACGGTTACTGGAGGTGACTGACACGTTCCCCATTGTCATCTGGGGAAGCAATGTGTGCAGACCTGACCTTGCCAGCAGTGAAAACACCGCTGCAAGAACAGGAAATTTCACTTGTATTTGATTGTGTTGGAAATCACGAGATGCCAAGAGGCCCAGAATAATAAAACAGCTATCTTGGATTTGCTTTTACTCCAGGGTTCCAATTTAGATAAATTAAATCTGAAAAGGGGGTAATTGCTAAAATGCTGTGAATGATTGATTGATTTTTTCCCATGTGATGGCCAGACCAAAAAAAAAATTGTTGAGCTTCAGAGATCTGAAGCAAAACGACACCCCCCATCTCCCACAAAATGCAGATCTCAGACATTGCACGTGGATTAATGCACGGTTTTGCTTTTAATGCAAATCTTTTCATGCTGATAATGAGGGCCTGAGGTTACCACTACTCAGGAAGCCGGTGCTGTCTGAATTTTCTCTTTGCTTGAGGGGGTTTGAGGGATCAGTCATCTGCCCAGGGAAGTGCTCTGACCATAGCCAGCCCAAGGAGAAAAACTGCCTGCTGTGTGGTACATCTCACTTTTCAGCGCTGTGAAGCTTTGTATAAACAATTAAATGCTCCCTGAAGCAAACCTACTTCCCAAGCGACTGCTCCTGCCTCCAGGCTAACGAGCTTTCACAAGCTTTCACTCTTGGATTTAATCTGAAAAATCCTCACAGCCAATAAAAATGTCAGCGGCGCCAAGCGAGGGACTCAGCCCTGGAGAAGCCCTTTTCCAGAGGGCACAGCCAGGAGTCAAAATCAAACTCATCCATGCCCAGAGCAAGGCCATGGAGTGTCTCGTGTCACAGGGCTCTTCAGCCACCCCATCCCAGACAGGTTCAACCCACCCACTCCGGTCAGGGCTACTCATCCTATTCTCTGAGTTAGCCTTCCTCTCTTTCCCCATCTTCCCACACTATTTTTCCTCTAGCAGATTTGCTGCGAGTCGGGGAACAACACAAGCCACCTTTTGGGGACTAATTTGACCTGAATGCCCACGTGCCGGTGACTGAGCGTGGTACTCAGACTCGTGCCTGCAGTCGTATGACTTTCCCTTTGTCACTTGGATGCTGCTAGGATCCATTTTGAGAGCTCTGAGAAGTCTCTGCCATCTGTTAATTTAATAATTGCCTAATGTTGTAATACACACATGCTTTAATTGAGCAGTTTCCTGGTTCCCGTCATGCGATCTATTTAATCTGTCAATATTTCTCTAAAATGCCTATTTTTTTTCCAAGTCCTTTTAAAAATAGTGGCAATTTTACAATAACTTCACTTGTGCCTGGCACTTTATCAGACTGGCTTCTGCTGCACAGTGAGTATTGTAAAGTCCCCGTATGTCTTTGAAACAATTTTGAAACTTTTCAAGTATTAAAGGAGTATATCCTCATTCTTACGAGGCAGCAGGCTTGATTGGTGCAATTACCTAGCGCATTAGTTACTATCTGACCAACTTAAACTGTGAGGATCATTCTTGCAATGGTGTGAAATGACGTCAGTGTAAGTTAAGAAGGGTCAGGTTGATTTTATGTCCACTGCAACACTGGGAAAACAAAAACACAAGAAGGTTACTCCGGAGTGCCAAATGCTGGGAACGCTAAATGAGAGATGGACTGATCTCAGCACAGTGCTGTCTGTGCTCATGCCTTTCTTCTTGGCTTATATGAAGCTCATCTTAGAGTCAGATGAGAAAATAAATAAAAACATGACTCCTTGTTCCTTCCAGACATATTGAATGTATTTACTGTATGGGGAATACACACCCCAATTCAACTTTAGTGCCTCAGCTTTAATGTACTTTGTAATGCAATCTCTGCCTACCATAGGGCCAGGAAAAGGCCAGCAATTACATGTACAGCGTCATTAAGGCCTCTTGCAGAATGCCATTCCCATGTCCTTGTGAAGGTTTTGCCTTTGGATAACTTTGGAGCTTTTGCAAAATAATCACATCAAGTTTCTCACAAATGCACCAACAATCATTACTGAGCTGCCAAGAAGGAGCTGGGTTTCAGCCTCTGAGTTGGAGCTGGCCCTTGGCTGCTGTGCTTTTGCTTCCTTGCATGGTGCTCTGGGAGGTACCTCCATTCTCCTGAAAGCCTTCACAGCTCAGCATCCTCTCTGTTACTATTCCTATCACCACTTGCCTTTTTGCTCCTAAACCTTAAGTGCTCACAGCTCTGAGCTAACCACTGGGACTTCCGTGGCGTAGTGGGGAGGATTCCTTTAACGCTGAAAAGCTGCAAGTCTGCATCCACGCTCTTGAGCCTCAGCTCCCTTTTAATGCCCGTGGGGACAAGTGGGCACTGTGTGGCAGGGGACTGCCTCCACTGCTCCAGGCATGCAAACAGGAGGGTTGCGTCCTGGAGGACTCTCACATCCAAAGAGCTCATCTTCATCTAAATGGGCTTCTTCCACCTCGCTTTGTACTTCCTTAGCTTTGCCCGTCATTACACTGTGTCTGCTCTGGTTTCCCTGCAGGAAGAGCATGCATTTTGCTCATTTTCTAGCTGAGGTTTGAAGACTTGTTAAGGGTTGTGTTGGAAGGCTGTGGTGAGAGGGAATAAAATGCAGATTTCCCAAGCAAAAGACAAATGGGCATTGGGCCATGCTTCCTCTTTAGAGATGCACGTTCAGGATTTGCAAAGTGGTTTGAAGTCCCCTGGGATGAAAGCTAATGTAAAATGTGACAGTTATTACTATAAACTCAGCAAACTTGAACTTGCCCAAATGTCTATTCATAAGCCTATAAGAAATCAATTCCAAATAATTGCATTATGCCCTTCGTATTAGTGGATTTTCTGCCAGTAATTGAATTTATAGAAAAAGACATCTATCAGCTTAACAAGGAGTTACACCCAGCCCACTGCTAGGGCAATTACAGGACTCTGTGTGTGAAAGCATCTTTAACAGAATGGTTTTAAATGGAAAGCAGCCCTAACAATGCCGTAATTACGAGCATCCCCTCTGGCTAATCCAGCTAACAAAGTGTTTAATGCTGAATGAGTTTTCATCTAGGATTCAGAAGTGTCCTAGAGGAAACTGAAGTGAGAATGTGCAGGTTTGCTTAGAATTAGATCTGTGAAGGAGTGTAGGTGTTTGCTGTTCCGGAGCTGGAATGCCAGGCTGTCACCTCCCCTGATGGATGCACAGCTCCAGGGAACGTCACCATTCATCTCACTGAAATCCCCAGAGTGCTGAACCTTCTGCCTGCAGACACACATGTACCTGCTGAAGTCTGAATGGCTGCGAGCAGCTCGGAGCCCATGAGATCTGCAGCTCGAAGGCTTTAGGGCTGACTTTGTGCAAGCCTGAGCTCAGGGCTGCTCTTGCTTTGTGCCCAGGCATAGCAGAGCATATGGGAAGACTCAGGGTTCCATCAATTCCTTGTGCCTCTTATGTCTGCACAATGGGACTGTGAAGATTGGTTGAGGAATCACACTCGGTATCTCCGTTAACAGAGAGAAAGCAGCAAGGAAGTGGCCTCCAGTCCACGGCAATGACACATGGCCACATGTAACCAGAGGACGGCTTGGAGGGACCCCTGGCCTTCAGACCCATGTCTGTGTCCTTCTAGTGCTGGACCTAGGAAGCTCATGCAGCATCTTTCCAGAAAGCCCACTGAAGAAACACTTGAATTTAATCCACATTCCTTAAATCTTTTGAATCCAGCCTTACTGAAATGTGTAGTTCCAGGCACTACTGGGAAGATGATGTTTAAACCACCGAGCGATCACCCCCAGGGGAAAGCCTGCTCCAATTTCATCTGTATCCCTTCTGTCAGCAAACAAGGAAATGGTGAAGTTGTGCTGAACATAAACACACTGAAACCTGAAAAATCAATTTCTTTGGTGGTTAGGAAGAATCTTTCCTGCATTCACAACAAAGCCAAGATTAATTGGAGAATGCCGTTCGTTAGGGAAAAAGCCCTACAAGCCCAACAAGCCCTTTCATGGATTCTGTAATAATTAACATTCTGTGTCTGTAAATCAATAACTCTGAGCAGCTTAAGAAAGAGTTGTTTGCTCTAGGACCAGCTTAGCACCTGGGACAGAGCAGCCGTGCAAGGGATCATCCCAGTGGTCTCTGGGTGACTTCTGCACCTCGTTCTGGTGTACCACGAGGCCATTCAGGTTGCTGGTGCCTTTGCATCTTGAGGATTTGCAGCGTTGCAATAGTACAACCTCAGCTTCTGCTTTTTTTTTCTTGTTTTCCCATTCTGTGGAACAGAGCAGGGCATATAAAAGGCTGAGTTAGCTGGAGGTGTGAAAGTTGCTTCTAGATATCAAACTCTTCAGTTCTCACAAAGGTTTCCAGTAAGAGGTTATTCTTCAGATGAACGACTAGCGCAAATTGAACACAAAGAGACAAACGTGCTGTCTAAATGCTAAAGCTGGCCTTGTTTTTGTTTTATTGTTTTATTTAAAGCACTTGTACATTTAACCACACCTGATCATTTATCCATTCGCACAAGTATACTGCAGATATCACACGCTGAAACAGGAATACAAATAGTGTCAAAACACCAGCAAACCTCCCAAACCCTGGGGATATAAAATGAGATGAAAATCTAGAGGAAGTAGCAATAAATGTGAAAGAACTTTGCTTGCAGTGTTAGTTATAATTTCATCTCTAGTTTTTGGAAATACGTAATTTGCAAAGTACAGTCTTGGTAAAATCAGAGCATCTCAACATTTTAATGCGTCTAAGTGGGCCCTCTGAGACCTCACCTGCATCCTTTTCCAATTCTTCCCCGTGCTCCTCTCGGCAGAAAATACAATTAGGAAAATGCTGTGAGTTTGAAAAGGTGTTGCAATAAAATAAAAAAAAAAAGACCTCGGGAAGGCTTTGGAAGCTTGATAGTAATCAAATCTACCGCAGAAAAGAAAATCGATGTTGCTATCTTTATATATCAACATAAACATTTATATTTCATTACACCAACAAGAAGGACACACTGTAATGAATCAAGAGGGATTTCAGGAGTGGAATGAAGACGAAAAGGCCCAGCTTGTCAATGTTCCTGTCTTGTGAAGGATAACTCTGTCTCTCCAAAATGCTGTAAATCCTTCACCCTAAGAGCCTTTGCAGCCAGAAGCAGGATGAAGAACAGACCTCCAGCAACTACACATGGCCAAATTGCTTCCACTCCAGTAGCTCTCTAATGGAGAATATCGATTGGGATTTCTTTAGTGGGGTGGGCAGGGCTGTGGGTGAAGTTCCAGAGCCTCGTTGCCACAGCCGGGTGTTCTTTGGGAGAACAGATCAGGATGGGGCTGCCTTCCTACCCGGTGGTTGCCAGGAGGGCACCCAGCACCCAGACACCTGCAGGCCTCCAGTCCAGCCCCACCAGCGCTCCCTGCACACAGGTGTGTAGGCAGCAAACACTCAGGCCATGCTCAGGAGCTCCCGAAGGCTTGGCTCCACCATGGGATCACACCAGGGTAGGATTTTGCTCAGAGCACGTTTCAGTGCAGTCGCAAGCAAAGTAGCTGCAATTCTACACTCTTGCTCTCTAGGGTGTGCCTTGGGCACCCCTTGAATGTGAGATACCCTATAATGTGAGGGATTTTCCAACTGGACGCAATGCACACACCACCTGAATAACAAGCATCTTCATAAAGGTTCTACAGGAAAAGAAGGCATCTTCATGAATAGTTCCCACTTGATATGGGGTTTTGTGCAGTCCCACAGCCCTCTTTTTAGCCATTTGCCATGGACATTAAAGGGAATTCAGGATGCTCACTTCCACAGCCTTTCCTTTGGGAAACAAGCCCAACCTCACCCCAGAAAAGAAAACCAAACTGTTATTTCCGTGGCAATGAGGATTTCTTGAACTGGAAGTAGGACTACTACTTATTATTCAATATTCTGTAGCTATTACTTGGTATTAAGTATCTGCATTTGCAATTCACTAATCCTTCATTTAAAAAGATTTGGGCGGTGGGAACAATACTTTGAGACTCCAATGACCTCCCCACCACGGATAACATTTTGCAAACAAAGCAAAATGTTCCCAAATGCAGCTTATAGGCTGAATGTCCTTCACATAACAAGTCAACAAACACGAGGAAGCAATGAATACATTTGCGGAAAATGGGTTTGGATCATGGATGGAAGGACTAAATCACTGAATAATGTATTAATTCTACCAGCTCTAATCTGAATGAGGAAAGAGATATTTAGATACATGAGCAGGTCAGGCACCAGAAATTTTAGTTTGTGCAAAGTTTGAAGCGCAGGATATTGACTCCACTACATTTCAATTAAAAATAATCTCATTAATTTATGTTTTAAATTGCACAGAAGCATACCAAGGTTCTTGCAGGGACTGCAGAATAAGATGGCTCTCCTTGGCAGCGCACACTTTGGAGTGCCTTCTCCATAATTCTGGGGGGACAATTGCTGCTCTGGAGAGCAGGGCTGTAGAAATGCACCAACTTCGACAAAGGCAAAGAGCAATGGGCACCGCACACGATGGGGCTGCTCTTGTCCAGTCATCAGTGTGCTGGGAAGTACAGCTCTGGGTGAAAGCACAGTGACTAACACTGTTGTTGAGGCTTCAGCTATTCTAAGAGAGCTGCAGCAGTCTGCTGTATAAAATCGTACATGTCTGGGGGGCAGACTGTGAATCCCTTCCTTTGCGCTGAAGGAATATTCATGACAGTTCCCAGGAGCGTAAGTGTTTATGAAAACTTGCCAACTGCAGCTGACTAGCCAGCCCTCTTTCTCTGTGATAGATGGAAAGTCTGTTTTCTCAAGGCATTAAGGTAATCATGTTCATATTCTAAAGCACTTTAATCTCAGTTCCCTTCCGCACAAGCTGGCCCATGGACATCTGTACCTTGCAGGCACCTGGTGACCAAGTGACATTCCTCCTCCTCATTCTGGCTGCTCCTCCTGCCCATCTCACCCCTCTGAGCAATGCATTTTCTCCCTTTGGTTCTATGAGCAGCACAGTGCTTTGTGCTCCGTGTTGGCGGGCTGCAGGTTTCTCCTCCGCAGCTGCCGGGAGCGAAGCAGGAAGGTCCCTCCAGATTTCTGATGGCTGTGAGCAATCGGCTGGGAGCCGCTGTCCCAGCTCTTTCTTGCTCTACATTTGGATCAACGATAGCTCCAAGGCTTTGCTACCACTGCCATCATGCTCAGCTCTCAGCCAGCGTTATTAGAACTGTTTCAGAGAACCTGAAGCTCTGACAGCACGGGCTTATCTGTCAGGATCTGCGTGGTGGTGCTTGAAGGCACCCAAGATTGCCTTCTCTTTCACTGTTCCCAGTCTCTTTAAATAAATGTGACATACCCTTTGCTCCTCTGGGCTGGAAACTTTTTTTTTTCTCTCTGGGCAGCTGCTTTCTTTTACTCCAAGGTCTCAAGAGGCTTTGGGAATAAAGAGCCCAACAAATTAGATTGGTTTCACCTAGTGGATGAGCCTGCAGCTGGGATACTGGGTTTTTGTATGCTGCAGTTTAATTTCTTTCTCATCCTGTAAGCTGTACAATCTTTTCCCAGCTCTTATCCCTGAGAGCAATGTCAGGATGGCTTCCTCTTCTCTGATGCTGTTAACCTCTCTGAGTCTGAACGGGAAAGAAAATAAACAGAAGATTGCCTGCTAAAATTTTTTGGAGTCCAACAGCTGGTGTCAGTTTTCTCTTTGGGGGATGTGTGTGCATTCCTACTGTCGGGCAGGGGAGCCAGTTCTCAGGGTCGGTAAAACCTCAGTTTCTTTTTTTTGCAGCAAATTAAGAGGTGGCAATTTCCTGCTTCTAGAACAAGCATCCTTCATCCCCATTTACCTTGAGGGAAGTTGGTCCAAGCTGCACAGCAATGACCCTTCCTCTCCTCCAAAGCACTGTGAAGTGCTCCAGTGATGGAAGCTGGGAATGCCCAGCAGCAGCTCCAGCCTGCACCTGCTCCAGCAGTGCTGTAATTATCCCAAATGTACGAAATACTGAAAATATGTATAATCCAGAATACGTTTGTTTCTTTATAAGACCAAACATATGAAGGTGTTGATGTGCTGACACAGCGCACCCCATAGTCCAGCACTTCAGAGCCATAAATGCAGAAGCTTGGCAAATGGCTGTGGAAGAGCCTGGAGCTGAACCATGCTGTCCCCAGCCCTGCAGAATCAAACCCATCCCACCCTGCAGCTGCTGGTCCCGGTGCTTCTTGCAGCCTCCCAAGATGGAGACACTGCTGTTACACTAGAAACCTACTCCAGTGCTCTACAACCCACAAAAAAAATTTTTTTTTTCAAAGTTCCTAACTGAGTAAAGTGAATATTTTAAACTTCATTTTGTATGCATGAATTCCTATCTTCTACATACATGGAAAACCATCAGTCTCTCTCTTTGCAGCAGTCATTTCTTTTGGTGGAAAGCTACCACATCATTCCCCTTCTCCCACCCATTCCATTTTATACTGAAAATCCCCAGTTTGTTCATCTTTCTTCATAGATCCTATTATCTGTTTCCAAAATACATGCAAGCATTAGGAATGCACTTAGCAACTTTGGTTCTGCAGAAAATGAAGCTCATATGCAAGGGCATAATGTGTGTTTGCCTTCATGGTATCACTAAAAAATGAACAGTGAAAGTTTCTGCAAACAGATGCAGCGATTATTAGCAACATTGCCTAAAACTAACCACATTTTTTCAGCTATAGCGTATTAAGTTTATTCCATCAACCTGTAACTAGAAAGGAAGGTTTCAAAGCTTGAGTTATTCTGCTTCTGAATTTTATGAGCACAACAGAGTTACACAGGACCACTGCAAAATATGCCGAAGGATCGACCTGTAACTCGTTTAGCACTGCAAAACTATGCACAGATATACTGAATGATGGAGATGATATTCTTCACAGGATTGGGAGAGTCACCCTCCAAAGAAAAGCTCTGCACGGAGCCTCAGCCACGGCTGCTGCTGCAGGGCCTGGCAGAGGGGCTGCTGCTGAGGGGCTCATCTCATTTGTGCTGATGTTCTCTCCTGAAGAGCTAATTAACAGGAAGGCTGGAACGGACCTTGGGTACAAAAGCAAGTCTTGAGACACCCTAGAAATAATCAGCTTGGAGATCGTTTCGGATCCGTGACCCTAGAGACAAATAGGCACAGCTCAGACCAATTGCCTTGCTAAGGAGCAAATTGTAAACAATATATTTTTAGAGTTAAAAATTATTCTAATTTAATGATATCTGTTCAGTCAGTGTTTGGAAGTAAATCAGCGTGTGAGTAGTAAAACAATAATGTACTTTAAACTAAATTATTAGTAAACAAATCAGTCTGGTAGGCAATGAATGTCTGATACATTATTCATTCCTATTATCCAAAACACTTCACTAGCTCTCAGAGTCTGGCGATAAAGTATTCAGAATACAGTATCCGCCATCCCAGGGAACAGTCTCTAATGTGATATTAAAGTTAAAAGAGAAGTGAAGTATATTCCCCCAAAGCAAGGTATTTGAATAATCCTGGAATGAATCCATCTCATGCTTCTTTTTAAAGCTGGCTTTATTTTTTTTTTTAACTAAAGTGCTTTCATTACAGCCCGAATGACAAATGTTCCCTGCGTGGGTCTCCTACCAACGCGTGAATTTGTCCCAGGGGCTCTCAGCAATGAGAGGTGTTTGCGGTGCCAGCCTGGCCCGCTGCCTCCTGCTGTCCCAGAGAGAACCCAGCTCCCTCCCCACCCATCCACCGTGGCTGTGCTCAGCCATCTCTGGAGAAAAAAGCCCTGTGAGGCCAAGGGAGGAAGCAACAACAATTTCTCTGGCCAATTTTTGATTGCATTCCTGTTGCAGCATGGTATGCAATGCAGGAACTGAATAGACCAGGTTACGGGCAATTTCCTGGCAGACCCCACAGCAAATGGTAGGAGAGGTCAAGCAGAAATTCTTCTGGATGAGACACTGTCCCCTTCAGACACCATGTGCCAGGAGCAGTGCTGGGGTGAGTGCTTCCCTTCAAGCCCTACAGGTCCTGTTGGAAGGAGGTGATCACCACGACGGTTTAGTGTTTCTCTCCTTCAGCCTGTTTTATAGCGGGATGTTAAAAGGTGTCAACTTCTGATGATGATTTCATCTGCCCCGTGACATAAATGGCATTGTTTCCCAGCAAGAAAGCCAGGGCAACCAGAAATAGTGATGCTGGTCAGAAGCTTCTAAGGCAAATGCAATTGGCCACTCAGGTCTGGGGCCAGGGGGATCTCAGCAGGTCTTTGCAATAAGCAAAACAGAGGGTTACTGGGGCAGGTCAGTAGATAAGGACAGCAGGGGCTAGTATGGAAAGACTGCATGGGTCTTTTGGGAGTGGGCACACTGACTGCACCGCTGTGACCCCACTTGGGACCGTAGAGTGACTCCAATTAACTGTCATTCTTTCAGGTTTAATAACTCAGTCCAGTAGCTTTGTTCAGAAGCACATCACGTGTGATATTCTGGAGCGCTGTTTTTAAAAAATACCCGTTGCCTTTTAAAAAATTCTTTGGTTTCGTACTGAAGACAGACTGAGTGACTTATGCAGCTGCCCTTAATGCTGAGAGATAAACCCAGTGTGACCTCTGCTCCATTGCTAAAGGCACCCAGCATTGCTTCCTCTGGGCTTTAATGCTCTGCAGAGGAGGAGGCAGGTGAGGCTCCTGGGGCTGCTGGTGTATCTCAGGCTCTTAGTCCATTCTAAAAGTTTGTCTGCCATTTTAGATTTGCCAGAAACTAACATGAGCTTAATGGGAGAAAAACAGGTAATGAGAGCATGGGAGGACACAACAAAACACAAGAAGCATATCCCCCGCCCTGACTTTTCTCACTTGCCTCCAGGCATCCAGCGATGGGGCTGATGGTTACGGTTCCCTTGGTTTTGTGGTGAGAAGGAAACTCATGAACATTGGACAGGTGAGCGCTGGGCAGCAGAGCTGTGCTACAGACAGTCCCTGGGGCAGCCCAGGGCATCACTGACGAGCGAGCAACCACAGCACCCAGAAGGACTGAAGATGAAGAAGGGAATCTGGATGAAAACCTTCCTTTGAAATAAATGGAAGAAGAATTGTTTTCCACCTCCAGCTTTTCACTCCTGTAGAATTAGGGCAGGGGATCTGCTGGCTGCGGCTGATACCTGCAGCATGAGCAGACTGAAAGCTACAAGATGGGCATCCACACTGTGCATCTGGTGTGGGAGCAAAGCCTACATCCCACAGCTGTGGCTTGCAGGATCTAAGCCATGAAGAGTTGGACAAAATGTGAAAAAGAACTCCCAAGACTACCAGTTTACTGAGCATTAATTATCCTGGAAATTAAGAACACTTCTCCCCTCTTTGGATGAGCAGTGGGATGTTATGGGGATTTTTTTTTTTAATCTTTCCAATAATTTAAACGTATTCCTTGTGATTATTGTAGCATCTTAGGAAAGAAAGGGGCTGTTTTTAAGGAGGTGGATGAGTCACTGAATTGCCACTTTAGATCCTTTGCAAAGGCATCCTGCTGTGTGTCAGTGTTGGGACTGCAGGACCCAGTGAGTGTGTACTTGCCAAAAAACAACACGGCATCCAATCTAGTTGTGAAGAGATCATGTGGAATAGCACTTGACATAAAGCACCCTCAGAAATGAGACATTCTTGCCATCTACACTCTTCAGTGGAGACATTAGCCTCCAAGTACATTAAGATACATGACAGCTGATCTCTGTTATGACATTTACCTTTGTGAGTTTAGGAGCAGAGGCAGAAGTTATAACTGGATACACATGTCATAAAAAATTAATCATCAGATATTTTATCTGTGCAATGAACAGAGTGTTTTTTTTTCTTCTGTTGCTAATCTTTGGAGAGTAAAATCACTTTCCATGGCGGCTATGAAACGTTCAGACTCTGAAAAGACAAGGCCAGTTGCCCTCTCTAGGTAGTCTGATGGATGTACAGCTGCTTGCTTCCTGCTTGTGCAAGGGTCTGCTTGCAGAGGAGCACTGAGAGCTTGGTCAATGACCTGGGCACACACGTACTCCGGGTACCAGTAGAGGCTGTCCAAAACATTGCCAGATCACACCAACAGCAAGTTGAAGTGGATGATGTCACACCAAAAGCAAGTTGAACTGGATGATGCGGAGCAAGGGTGAGAGCTCCGGGTCCTGCCCTTTCTTGGACAAATTCCTCTTGAAGAGGAGTTCGCCTCCAGAGCCACATCCCTTTAAATCGCACTCAACTTTTCAGCCTTCACCTCCATAAAGGTCCTCAGAAAGACCAACAAAGGAGAAAGTATGGATAAACATTGTTAAGGGTCTTCAGAAAAACTGAAGTAGTATCCAACTGAAAAACTGATAGGATAATTTGAACACTGACTGGTTATGTGGAGAAATACAAAAGACAGCCAAAATGAAAAGTCTGGAGGAACAGCTTGCCCAAAGCCCCAAAGCTTGTAATTAGTGCATTTGACAACCCAGGTATAAAAGTACTCAAAGAAGGGAAGGCCATGGCAGGTAAATGCAAGGATTGTTTTGCACCTGCATCCTCCTAGGCTCAGGATGTTTCCATTCCTAGAGTGCCTTTTTGCAGGAAACTCCTGTTGATCTGAAGCACTGCTAGAGTAGGCTACAGGAAAAAATACCAGGGTGGACAGCAAAGGACTGCCGGGGCCAGGTGGTGTCAGCTACATGCTCTTAAGATGAAGAATGAAGTAACAGACCTGCTCACTGTGCAGCGCAATCATGTTCTCCAGACTGTCCCAGCACCAGAGGACTGAAAAGTGACCGGTATTATTCTGTTTTCAAAAAAGGTCTGGAAACGTCCATGGAGTTACTTGTGGCAGTCTGCCATCTCTGGCAGGTAGCTTGGTGGAAGCCAAGACTAAGGAGTAGTGCGTGGACATGTGGTTAGGAACAACTTTTTTCCAAAAAAAAAGAAATTTACAAATGTCTGTAAAAGCTGATATAGAGAGACTGAATAGGGAATAGATTTAACTGTTTTCCAGTGCAAGGTCTCTTGCTACCAGATGGAACCTGAAGGCAATGGGCTTGAGACCACGTGAGGGCAGCTCCCCCTCTTCCTCAGTGTGCAGTTAAGCTATGGAAATCCTTGGTGCAGAAGCAGAAGATACAGAAAGTTTACCTGGGCTGAAAAATTAAGCAAATTCATGGACATGTGTTTGGAGAATCCATGGAGGGCTGTTAAGTATAGGAATATAAAAATACACTGTTAAGTATGTCAGTAAAAAGTACAACTTCTTTTGGAAACCTGCAGATCTTGGGAGCACAAACTATGGCATGTCTCAAACATACTCATTGAAAAAGCAAACGAACAAGGTACTTTATATAGTTTGTGGAATAAATACGAAATAAATGCAGCAATAATCATTGAAATATTTTGTCAGTTGAGCTCAACGAATTATTATTGATTCTTGGCTTATTTTAAGTAGCTAATTGTGAGTGTTTGCTATTAGACTGTTATATCAAGTTTTTCATTGTAATTATACAATAAAATTATGTATTTACAGAAGACTTCCACTGGTTGACTGCTCATGGGATGTTTACACACTTTTGCTTATTTTTGACAGATATTTATAATTCAACCTTATCCTCTGACTAAAGCTGCATAATCTTTAATAGAGCTGAGGGTGGAATAAAATGTAATGTATAATTTATGTAATGAATTTGGCGACTTCTCCTGCTCATAAGTTGTTTGTCAGCAGTTTATGAGTGTCTCGTGTTCATTCGTTATTCAAAAAGAACTTCTGGAATAACTGTAAATGTTCCTTCCTGCTCTGTTAATTGTTTGTGAGCCGTTTGTTCGGAGTGCTGGGGAGGAAAGCCTCAGCTGTGATGCTGACTGTGAGACTCACATGCTTCTGATGAGGTGGGAAGGGGCCTCTGGAGATGGTACAGTCCAAGCCCCTGCTCAAAGCAGGGTTAGCAGAGCAGTCTACCCACAGCCATCCCAGCTGGGTTTGGAATGCCTCCAAGGATGGAAACCCACAGGCTCTCCAGTGAGTTCCAATGTGTTCCTGTGTTTGCCTGTTATCAGAGGAAAAGCAGTATTTTCTTCTGTTTGATCAAAATTTGAGTCTGTGCTGTCCCATGGCACCACCCAGAAAAATCTTTACTCCCCGCTTCAGGTGTTTATACAGATGGATCAGATCCCCCTGAGCCTTCTCCAAGATGAACATCCCAGGTCTCTCAGCCTCTCTTTGTACCAAACCTTTAATCCCCTCCATGCCCCTTTACTGGTCTCGTTGTACTGTGTCCATGTCTGGTAACACAGACTCCTGAATGGATCCCTCAAATGGATCATCTGGTGCGAAATTCTCTAAAATTCCTTCAAGATCTGTCATACAAACACTAAACTTAGACCAAGATCCTAAATAAATAAAGCCAATTTTCTCTAAATGAGCAAATACTTACAGGAGTGCTTCTTTAACCTGTTCCCCAGGCCAAATTTTTTTAAAAACGAGTATTCCCACAAGACCTATCTATTCACAATTATAAAATATTATTTGCATTTCTTCAGCAACGTTGTCCTACTTGTTGGGCATGTCTTTTGTTGGCCCCTGGAGAGCAGCCACTTCTGGGGGATCCAGGCATTGCTGGCACAGAGAGTTTGAGATGAGCACAGAGATCAGTGGGGCCATGTGTCCAGCCAACGTCTTCCAGAAGCTGATGACTCTCTTGGGACCTGCTGTGGGACCATGATCAAGTGGGCAGTGTCCCTGGGAGTACAAATTGGCACGATGGCTGAGCACTCACAAAGACAAACAAAACATCAACATAATAGCTCACTGTCCTCCTTCTCCAAGGCTTGCTGTAATATCTGATGTGATTTACCTCTTACGAGTTTGTTCTATCCTACACACTGTAAGTCTGTGGTAAATGAAAAAGCTTGTGCTTGGAAAGTTTAAGACAAAAGACTTTCTGCCCTTGCTCAATTTATGATACTGTGAGTCTGTAATATTGTTTCCCCTTAAATTAGATTTTCAGTAGATTTCTACAACAACAAAAAAGGAGGAAATGCTGGTTTTATAGCATTTGATGGCTACAAAGTACATTTATTAAGTATTTGAGCATAATAAAGGTGAAGTGTTAAGTAAAAAGACTTGATGCAAGACTCACCGTAGTCTCAGGCCCTTTGGCCACTGTGCTGCCATGAGGGATGGCAGTGGAGGACTGGTTGTGCAGAAACCTTCTGTTCTGCCCAGACTTTACTGTCTGCTGGCTTTCTTGTGGCTGTTGTCCTCTTTCACAGTGCTGTTCAATGCTTGTCTGCTGTCTTGCTTTGGGACAGGCTCAGCGAGGGGTCTGGGGGAACTGGGTGCTGGCCAGGGCTTGGGTGAGGCCCCTGGGGAGACAGAAAGGATAACCAGAGGCAAGGCAGTGGAGAATGCTCCCAGGCAGTGTTTTGCTGTTCATTGGCAGGATTTCCTGCTTGTTTGCGCTCTTGTCTTTATTACCACCTATTTATCACACGAAAAATCAGCTAGAATATGTTGCTCTGCTAACATTGCTGTCTTATGTAAGGCATCGCTGGGTGTTTTACAGCTGTGAGTAGGTAAATGTGGTGGGTAGCTTTCCAAGTGAATCATTCCACATAAGAAATCAAAAGATGGCAAGAGCAACAGTTTCTGTCCTCAACCCAAGCTTTTACCATTAGGTCTGTGAGGAGGCTTTGGCTGTGTTCTGTTTCTGAATGGAGATTTATGCTTGCATCCTCTAAGTAGATCTTAATTTATTCTGTGCAGTAAAAAAGCTGCATTCCTGCTCAGCCGTGGCAGGGACAAGGCAGGGCAGGATGGGGCTCCAGGGACCAGCACTGAGCTGTGGATTTACACACAGAGCCTCTGTAGCTTCGACATGGGTCTGCTGCTGACTTGTGGCCCCTTTGGAGCTCTGATGTTCCTCCTGCAAAGCTGGTGGAGTGGGGGACTCTGGAGCAAAGCGGAACCACAGCATCCTTCCCAAACTACAAGGCAGCTCATGTGGCTCGTACCTTGGATGAGAGAGATGGGTTGGAGGACAGGGCTGGTGAGGACTCCTGGGAGTAACAGACAATGTTATCATGAGATTTCTTTTTCACTGCTTCTGCAGCTGTAGTGTAGTGGTCTCTAATTAGTCTCTCTGCATACAGCCTGCTTGCTGACTTGCTCATGGATTAAATTGACCTTTAGAAGAGAGAACTGAGATACCCAAGGGGCCAGATATCTCAAGAACTGGACAGTAGGTGAACATTAATCTGAGAGACATAAATTTTTTATGCTACAGTTTAAAACCTCCAGTCATCTGCACAATTTACATCTTCGCCTCTCTGGACTCCAAGGTCCTGCTTGTTCCTGTCCTTGATAGAAGTTCTGTGAGAATAATGCTGGGATGATGGAGACCTTGCAGTCAATTTCTCCATGTCTGTGGACAGTTGTGCCCCGGATGGGCTCTAAAAGAGATGTGGTGTATGGCCACTGGGTGCCCTCCCAGAACATTGCTTCCCTTCCTGTGGAATGGGGATGGCAATGTTGTCTTTCCCTGATAAACCCCCAGATGACAGCCTTACATGAGAAAAATGAAGTTCAGACATCTATGATCCATGACACCAGGACCCGAGGGAATCCAGTCAAAGGGCTGGAGAACAGGGGAGAGACTCCCAGCAAGCTGCAATTGCTTTGTGCCATGTTCTGCAGTAAATCATCATCTTTTTAAAAGAGCTGCTGTGTGAGCAGAGAAGGAGACATAAAAGGAAAAAAAAATCCATGTGTTGTACTTTGCTGTAATGAAAGACTGCTAATCGTTTATGCCTAGTGTGCTCTTATGTTTATGTTATTGTTTTGCCACATGGCTTCCAAAGTAAGCTGGCTGTAAAACAATTCCTCCTACAGCAACCCCATGCAGCTTCCTTGGGTGGTTGGTTCAGTATGCTTGTGTCTCCTGCTCCCTGTGTGCAGACACTATTGATTAGCACTTAATTACAAAACCAGTGTTTGTTCTGAGGACAAGGAGGATGTTTAACAAGGAAGTCTCCTGGGAAGAAGCTTTTTAAAAGAGCTTTAAATGGGTCTGAGGACAGATATCAGAACAGATTGGTCCATAAAAGGGGACCTTGTTTCCATTAATTTGCGAGGCTGGGAAGGTTCTTTGAGGGTAGGGATGCCCTGTCCACTCCTGCTTGCCCCATTTTAGAATCACAGAGTATCCAAAGTTGGAAGGATCGTCACAAAAGTAACCGAGTTCGACTCCTGGCTCCACAGAGGATCAGCCAAAATTCAAGCCATAATTCTGAGAGCACTGTCCCAGCTCTCCTTGAGCTCCGGCAGCTTGGGGCCGTGCCCACAGCGCTGGGCAGCCTGTTCCACGGTCCCAGGGTATGGTTGGCCCTTCTGGCTGCCAAGGCACACTCCTGAGTCAGGCTCAACTTGTCCCCAATCAGAATCCCCACGTCCCTTTCCGCGGGGCTGCTCTCCAGCCCCTCCTGCCCCAGTCTGTACATACAGATAGAGTTACCCCAGCCCAGGTGTGGAGTCCTGCACTTGCTCTTATGAAATTTCCTGCCATTGGTGATTGCCCTCTAATTTGTTAAGATCTCTGTGCAAGGCCTCGCTACCTCCAAGGGAGCCAGCAGCTCCTCCCAATTTAGCATCATCCACAAACTTACTTAATGGTGACTCAAGACCTTTATCAATGTCATTAATGAAAACATTGAAGAGAACACTTTCAGAATTGGAGAATCTCCACCACACGCTTTCATTCATGGCTTCTAGTGGTCCACAGATGTGTTCAGCACCTACAGATCTTCAGAAAATCCGATCATCGGCCTGATGAAGCTCAGTGTTCCCGGTGTCTGACCTGTGCACCACACAGGCTTTCTTGAGTTCCATCTGAACTGGGCTGTTCCCATAGTGTAAACACTCAGGTATGACTTTCCAGTTCACCTGATGGAAGATCCTTCAGTCATTGTTTTAATAAGTCTGTCCCTTATTTTTTTTCTTTTTTAAGATCTTTATTTGTAGTCTAAGAACATTTATCCTCTGCTTTTGGTATCAGATCCCTCTGTACTTCTACTAAGAGGTTTCTCTATTTTATGTGGTCACTTTGGGATTGACCTTCTACTGGCAAAGCTTATCTGATGAAACCTGTGCAGTTATTCTTCACTCTGACTTTATCTCATTAGGTAATCTTTTCTCTGGTGCATCTCTGAGTGTCTCCTGCAGTTTAGGAGAATGCTTCTTAAATTGCAGATGTTATTGGACACTGCACTCGTGGCTGGCACGCTGCTGTGGGTTCACACCAAGTGCTGATGTCCCACGTGCCTTCTGTGTCTCTCTGCTTCCAGCACAGCTGTGTCACTGCTGTGGTTACAGACTTTGCTTGGACAGGAATGATTTCACACTCATCCCTGTTACAGGGCACATTGTTTATTCCCAGCCAGGTTGCTTCATAACAGCATTAACACCTCTCCGTCACCTCTCCAGGTCTTTTTACCATCTGAAGCTTATCTGTGACCATTTTATACTTTCTCCTGTGTCATCGGTACAAATATTAAATAGCACAGAGCCAGAATACCCATCCTTGTAGGATCTCATTACAACACCTCTCTCAAGTTAAAAATATTTATTACATTTAATGTTTTCAGTATGTGTGGCTAGGCATATTAACAGGTTAATAGGAAACTGGTGCTGTAGCAGCAGCCACGAATCATTCAGAGGCTGTCCTTCCCTGCAACAAGTCATGGAGGAGTATGGTTTCAGTTAACATAGAGTGGAAATATGGAGCACCAGCAAATCTGTACTCATCCCGTATCCAGCACAAAGCAACTTGATACTACAGGGCTGGGCAGGAATAAGGAATATGAATGCTAACTGTCTAGAGTGCTCTGTTTTTCAGGTGCTGGACAAAGCCTTGTGAAACCCAGACCTCCCTACAGCACACCTCCAGGAGGCATTTCCCATATGTTGCCCAGAAAGAAACTCAGTAAAAGGAACAGTCTGTGTCTTTTTCTGGGCTCATCAGAACCAGCATTTAGATGATGAGTCTGATGATGTGAGTCTCCAGTACCTGGCGGCTTGTGATGTATAAACCTAGGAAAACTAAATGCCATCAGACGCAATCAACACTCAGTTCACTCTACAATGCACTCTGGCCACTTTTTCAAGACAGTGGTAGATTCTTAACTAAAAGAAATACACAATATTCCAGAATCAAGTCAGTTCATTGTGTGTGGGGGGATGAGCCCATGACTCCTGGGCTGCGCTACGCTCCTGTTGCTGCCCCATCTCAGGGAGCCCCTCCACGAACATTGCCCCAGCCTCCCAGCTGAACCAGGAGATAGCTGTAGGGTTTTTGGCCTGGAAACACACCCCCAAAACACATCCCTCCTTCTCCACTACTGCTTTTTTTCTTACGCATCCAGCAGTTCCAGCTGCCCCACCAGCAGTGCAGCCACACAGTCTCTCAGGTGAGCTTTGTGGTATCAGGATACCCAAGGACATTGTTAGGGGATGGAGTCACATCTGCTGCCTTGTGAACATGGCTGGGTCTGGACATCATGCTCAGCCCAGCACAGAGGACCAGGAGCAATGGGTGGGATGGTTCTGTCTACCCCTGCAGCCATCCTCGCTCCCCATCTTACACCCTACTTCCGTTTACAAATCTTTGTTTTCTGAATACTAACTTAAATCTGAGCAGAGCTCCAGATGTTCTCCAGATTTCCACTTCTTTTCTTTGGAGCTTTTCCCTTCATGTGCACTTTCACTGGAGTGTTTTTTCCTGGCCATTAACTGAAGACAGACAAGTGCCTTAAACTTATTCAGTGGGTCAGTAAGAGACCAAATAAGACTTCAGTATAGACTGAGCATGGACTAGTGCTGTCTCCTTCACGGGAATGGCCTTTCTTAAGAAAATTCAAGATAAGTAAGGTGGAGCAGAAGAAATATTTTGTCTGTATTTTTTGAGTCTTACAGCTTTTGGAAGTTGTAAGGCTGGTAGATGAATGCTTTTGCTTTTTGTTTAGACTTAAGTGTTCTTGTAACTGTCTTAAAAGAAAGGACTGGGGGAAATAATAACAAAAAACAGGGAGCAGTGTGACAGACAGCTCCTGAAGGAGCAACTTTCCTGTTGCAGGTTTGCATTGCTCCCTGGGAAAGCTGGGCGTAGCTGTTCAGCCTTCCAAAATATGTTGTTGGATACAATGCCAAGGCACTGGAGGCATTAGCAGAGGTGAACGTTGAGGAAGGAGCTGTGCTGCTAGAAAGGGGCCTGGGGCTCTGTGTCTACAGCAGGTATGGGAGCAGGGGGGCTGGGCACAAATAAGAGTTGAAGGGTTTTCCACCAGCCACCACCCTCTCCATTGCCTGCATCATGCAGGAGCTGCTTGGGCTTTGGGCAAGATGTGCTGTGACCTGGGGGACTTGGCGTGCTGCTGTACGCTCTTGAACAGCATAAAAAACAAAGCAGAAGTTCACGTTAGTACTGCAGTGGAAAAATGCTGCATTAAAGCAGGAAATATCCAACGTGCATTGCAAATGAAGAGGTTTTTCATTTGTGTTGTAAAGGAGGAAAAATACAGCCAAGCCTAGTTAATAACACAGGAAAGCTCTTGTGGCTATCAGGGATCTTCAGCTCTAATCCCCTCTGATAACAGTAAATTGAACCAGCTCCTCAGCTGAGGTTTTTCTGTAGCTGATTCATACCCATATAATAAGAGAAATGGGCACTGCCTCTCCTATTTACCATTTCTTCATTTAAATAAGTTTTTAAACTGCACTTTTCTTCCTCCAGAGACATCTGATTTACTGCATTTTAAATGGAAACCACTTCTGCAACAATACCTTTTCCTATCAAGATTTGTAATCAGGCTGTTTCTGTTGAACTGTTGTTATTCAAGTTATTAATTTGTCATCTTATGCAGAATATGATCACAGAAAGAGATGAGCAAAAGGGTCTATTCACCTGCAGGCAGAGCAAGATGGATTTAATTAGAGCAAAGCAAGCTGCAGGTTTTATTTTGTGTATGTGTGTGTTTTTTTTTTCTCAGCCCAGCATTTTAAAAGCTTACACAGCAATCTGCATAAATTACTATGCACATTTTTTATTTAGATTCATACACTCAATTTGATTAATGATAATGACTTTGACAGGGTCATAGAGAATGTCGTGTAAGGGAGGGGGTTCTAACAGTTTTGGTGCTACTCTTCCTAGAGAGAAAGCAAACACTGTCCTTTAACATAGGTTTTCAGATTATTTTCATGCTCTTTGGGTGGAGGTAGGAGGCAGAAGCTGGTGTCCAGGGGAGGTTTGCTGGGAGGCTGAAGTGTTTGCATTGGATATGATGCTGGTTTTCTGAACGTCCTACCTGGAGCAGAGTGAAAGCAGTTTCTTCTGAAGGAAGTCTCATGGAGGCAGGTTTTAGTGTGCATCCCAGCAATTCAAGTTAGAATGGCGATTCACATCCCTTGAAAGACCCAGCATCTTTGAATGCCTTAACTCTCCCTGCTGGCTGATGCAAAGGAGTGAAATTTTCCATATGATGTTTTTGCGTGTGGCTCAGTTCAGCAACAGTACCACGGTCCTGCCCAGCTGCAACTTCATCTTTGCATTAGGGAAGCTGTTTGAAGAATGAAGCATTGAGTAGAAGATGCTGACATTCATGTCCCTGCTCCTCTCCTATGGGGAGCAGTGCCACTGTTGCACCCATTTTGCAAGCCCAGTGCAGCAGGGGAACAAATCCTAGTGAGGTCACAGCATCTTCATCCTCAGAGGACTCCCAGCTCACCCAGCCTAGGGTTGGTGCTAGCCCTGCTTTTGGGAGGACGTTGGGTCAGAGCCCTCTGGAGCTCCCCTGCAGGTGACACTTCAGTGATTCCCCTGGTCCTGCACTAAGACAGCACCAGGTTTGTTTGCCAAGAAGAGCCTTTGGAGGGATGGCTTTGTTCAGGTGGAAGAAGAAGCTAAGATTACGATCCCACTCTCTCTATGAATGGAGAATAGCACTTTGCAGTAAGAAAAACCCCATTTTTATTGATGTTGCACAGAGGCAAGCAATCTTGCATCTAGTTTTAGGAGAGCAATATAACCAGCTTTGGCAGCCTGGCCTAATAATAATAAAAAGGCCCAGCTCCTCGTAGTGCATCCTGATAGCAAAACTGGAGCGCGAATTTATCCCATAAAAATTCATCTACCATGGCTAAAGCCCTGTAAATTGAATTCTGTATTTTGGTTGTTAAATAAAAAGAAAAAAAAAAAAAGAACCACAATATAATGATAGAAACATTGCTCAGCTTTTGCTATCGTATCTTGTTAAAACACCACTTAGAGTAATTTACAGGGTTTGATTAAAACATATATTTAAATGAACTATCATTCTCTATCTCTTCCACCACCCCCACCCCCGCCCAGCCCTAGGGATGTAAAACATCACGCAGAGACATTTCTCCAAACAGAAATGATGAGCCCATTACCCTGCACAATCAAATCTCGCCCTGCATTGGTGCTGACCACATCCCGTGCTGTCACCAGGCAGTGAGGTGCTGCTCTGTGCCCGCAGCTCTGCCCACCTTGCCCTGCTGACTGTTGCTCCCTGCGCCCACTTAGGCCTGTGCCCAAATGTGCTGTGGAGAGACTAAGATGGGATGCTTGGAAGCATAAAGCCTGAGCAAAAGGAGAAGAATTCTTACTAAAGTGCTTGTAGACATCAGAGAGTGAATCCCTTGACTGTGCTCAGCTGAGATCAGCTGTATGAAACCAGAACAAAGACCCACTAAGTCCAGTGCCTGCCTTTGGTAGCAAGTGTGAGGGGCCAAATATAAAGATTTTTCCTTCGGTCACTGTCCCAAAAGCCAGGGACACACAGCTCGTGCACTCCCTGAGCCAGAGGCTGCTTTTTTGTTGTTTTTATTGTTGAGTTTGAATACCTTCAATGAATTATTCGTCTACAAACTCGTCCATTGCTTCTTGAACCTGTATAAGACTTCATATCTGTAGGCTCCCTGGTGAGAAGTTCCACGGCAGGGCGATGCAATGTGTGAAGTGCCTCCTTTTACCTATTCGGACGGAGCCTTTTGGTTACTGGTTCCATTTAATGATCTCAAATTGTTATACTAGAAGAGACCACAGCCATTTTCTAGCTCTCTGTTCCCTCGCTGTTTTCTGGTTCCTGCTTCCCATCCTGGAAGGTCCCCATCTGCTCAGCTGTTGCTCTTTTGGAAGATGTTTCATGCCCTTGGTGACTTTTGCTGCTTTTCCCTGGAATCTTTTTCAGTTCCACTTTATTCTTTTTGAAACAGAAAGACCAGACTGTACTCAGCTTTAAGGAGCCAGCAAGCCTTCAATTTCTGCAGCAGTGCAAAGGAGCAAAATAGATGTCCTGTTTTTTCTCCTACCATTTCCTCGTAGGTTATTATTGTTTCTACTGGAAATTTCCCAAACTGGTTTAGCCCCACGACATTAAGTGCGGTTCATAATTATTTGCATCCAATTGCATTTTAGACAGATCTCAATCCATCTTCTTCCAAGACAGCCATTAGAAGCCCTGATGATTCCAAACCTTTAATTCTGTTTGCACATTGTCACTGCTTCCCTGTGATGTGCATTCCTGGGAGACATGAATTTTATAATAAAACACATGCATTTACAATAAATCTTTCCAGGAGTGATATCCTGTGAATTTTCAGTTGGCTGCTGGGAGTCTGCAGCAGCGATCTCAGTGGCAGCAGCAGCAGTAAATGAAATACCCTTTTCACAGCTGCCTTGCACTGGAACCCACAAATAAGTCTGAGCAGTGCTCCTCAAGAGAACAGGGACGTGGACAGGCTGAGCAACAGTGTTTTCTGGGATAAAGCCAGCACAAAGCTAAGCTGGGTGGATCTCTGAGCTATGCTGGTCCAGTGGAGGAAGCCTGCGTTGTCTTTCACTGTGCAGCCATGGCATCTTATATCTTTTATGGCACTAGACCCTCATACCACCAAGGCTGAATGTGGGCTCTGAATCCCATTATCTCAGGGAAGGGAAAACCTGGGGACAGCAGAACCTTTGCCCCAGCCAGGGGCATCCTTTGGGTGAGTGACTATGTCCCTGGGCTGTGCTGAAGGCAGATGAGGGCCCTGGCTGTTCCAGCACCCCCTGAACAACGCATCCTCCAATCTGGGGAAGCTGCTCAGTCCCCAGAAGCTGGAAACACTTTGAAGAGCTGAGCTTTATCCAGAGCTGTTTTTTTTCCTTCCCCTTTTTGACAGCAGCAGCAGGGACCTTTGGGGTTTTTGAAGATGGATTTTAATCACTTACTCAATTGAAGCGCTTGCCTCCTTTAACTTTGATATTTCTTGTCATTAGCCTACTGACCTCTGGGATTAAGGTATTCATCTTCAGAAGCCGAACCAGCTTTGTTTATGCTGACGCTGGGGGTTTCTGTGTCTGATTTTTCCCTGTCTTGGATTTATTCCTGAGCGCTGGTCATGGGGTTCTGCTCTGCCTGGTACCCAGGGGATGCAGTGAGAGGCAGCACCTCCCCCAGCCCCATCATTCTCTTTCTTTATTTGCTACAGAGATACTTAATTCCACTGATTTTAGAGTGGGATTACAGAGGTGAATCTGTTCCTTCCTCCTGATGGCTTTAGACATATATATATATTTAATATACTTATACCAGGGTTTTGTGCATGATCCCTTGTTGTTTTGTATTTCAGAAGAGCTGGGTTTTGCACGGGGATTGTGCTCTCCGGGATCCAGAGCTTGCTTTTCTCACTGCAGTAATAGCTGGAAATCCACATCCACCTTCTGCTGGGTGCACTGCAAGGGGCAAGTGGGGCCCGAACAGCTTAAGGCACAAACCAGAGCAGATGGAGCTGTCAGAGGTGAAGCAGATGCTGAGACCATTACTAGAAAGTACGGGCTTGTAACACTGCAAACCAGTCCTGCCTCAGTTGGCTACTGGTGGAGTTGAGCATGGACAAGAGCTCATGTTCCCCACCAGCCCGCTGTCATGGGCTCCTTGGAGTCCTTCTCCTTTGCATGGCTCTGGCTGGTATGTGGCCTTGGTAAGTCTGGTAATAATTTCTGGTTTCTCTCTTTGGAGGGAGACCATCTAACTTACTTCATACACACCAGACATGTAGACCATCAGCTAGACAAAAATCTGGAGCAGAACTCTTCTGTCTTTACTGCACTTGAGAACTGGGGGGATGTTACCTCTGCCTCCACCTCTATCTGAAAAGGAAAACTCCTTTGCTAGGACACGACATCTTGTTGCTGCAAGAACTCAAAACGCCAGGGATCCAAGGCCACCACCAACTTCTTTCTGGGTAAAAGTCCCATTTTCTATGATCCTTTCCCATCTATGCCCAAAATTGGATTAATATTCTGAATGGGACCACCTTCTTCTCCAGAGTCTGCTCCTTGTCTGAATTGAAGGAGCTGCCAGGCTGATCTCTACCCCTCGCCCCTCTGCCAGGATCACAGTACCATAAGTGAACACCAGAATTAGCTGGAGGTCCAGAAGATGGAATTATTGAGGGGTATTTGTGCTGCCTCTCTACAGGGATGGATGTCAACCTGCTTAGTAGAATTGACTCTTTGCTAAATGCATCACTCATGATGCCATCTCTCTGCAGGAGCTGGGAGCAGTGGAAAATAATGGTTTTGGGGTGATTCTTTTATTTATTTATGTTTTCTTTTTGTGTGTTATTTCGTTGAGAAGGAAACCCATTCCCACTGTGGGGCACAGTGAGAGGCTGGTTTGCTCTGACCTCCCGTGTGTCTCCCCTAGGTCCAGGTCCCACTGTGCCAATAGGAGGTTTTCTTTCCCAGAGCAGGTCCTGTTATCCTTTAGGAGCTGATCCAAGAAGCCTCAATGAGTTTTTACACTATTGAGCACCCAAGGAGAGCGGGGAAATCCAGGTGAGATACAGCTTCGCTTTGGGGCTGTGGAGAGGCACGGAGACAGTGCAGGGAATGGCTCTGAAGCAGAACTGTCATTCTGGCCTGATTTCCTAAGTCCTGTGATCCTCCAAAATACAAATTTTCTGAACATTTGTTTCTCTCAGCAGGAGCTATTGTTTCTGACATATTTATCTAGCTCAGCGCTACCTTGAGATATCACTTTTGACAGATAACCTTCTTAAATTAAACATACAAATGTGCTGTACTGAGAGGGAAGATATGAGCACTAATGCTTCTGAGGATGATGGAGAAACCTGCCCATTAGCTCCTCCTGAGCTACTAAATTTGCTCCTTTATTAGGAAAAGAAAGAGCAGGCCCGCGTGATCAAGTGAATAATGGGGAAAGAGATCACAGGTTTGGGACTTAAGATAAAATGCAATTCAAACTGAGATGTGGGAGAGGCCATGGAGAAGAAGTCAGATCTCTGCTGCATGAAGACTAATATTAAGGGTGGGCTTCAGTTCATGTTACATGCTTGATCTTTAACCCAGAACCAAGCCCAACAGCCAGACCCATCTGGGCAGCCTATCCTCAGGATGAGGCGGCAGCATGGGATGGAGCAGGGTGGACCTGCAGCTGGGATATCCCAAAGACAAGCACAGCAAATGGAGGCCTGGTTTCTCTTTTAGCTTTGGGAGCCTCCACCGGTCCTCATGAAGCCATGAAAGACGAGTGTAGGGATGTTCACAGGCCGCTCTGCCCCTGATGGGAGGCAGACATCTCCCTGGGATGCTAATGCTGTGCTGTTGAACGCTGCCGCTTGGAGATGTCACCGCAATCACTGTGATGTCCCTTGGTGTCTCTTTCCTTTGCCTTTTCACTCATATTGTGTCCAACCTGTCCCAAATACTTTCGAGCAGGGACAGTCTTCATTATTTTTCTGTGTGCTGCCTGGCAAGGCCATGCATTTGATCAGCAGCTGTGCCTTCTAGCATTAGTCAGCTAACTAAATTAAACCAGTACACTGCAATGGGATGGTTTCCCACTCAGATGCTGGAGAGGTCCGTGGGACACTGCCCTTCAGCTCTTAAAAAGGAAAGCGAAGGAGTTAAAGCACACGACATTTGAATTCTGGTATGTACATGTAGTGTTGCTGCAGGAAGCTGACAGATACGTGTCTATCTGTAAATCTGCTGCACCCCCTGCCATGCTGACAGCCTTGCTCAGAGGACTGACGGATGTGGAGGACCCAGGGGTGTTCTGCCTGCTGCATCCCATCCCCCTGCTCCTCCCTGGGGGACACCACGTTGCCCTAAGCTGCCAGGGAAGATGGGCTTTCACGGGGAGGTCACAGCGTGGCTGCCTAGGGCAGGGCACGAGCCTGCAGCTCCTCCCCAAAAGTCCTCACCGGAGGGCACAGTGGTGGAGGTGGATTTTTCCCAAATGAGAAATGATTGCTTGTCAAAGCCTGAACCAAACCTTTCCCTCGTTCCAGTTATTGCACTGACTATAAAATATATTTAATTTATAAAATTGATTATAAAATCTGCTTACCAGTTATTCTAAAACGGACTCGGACCATTCAATTTCCACTGAATTGCTGCCACTACCTCCACACTGCCCCACTCATGGGATGGATGATTTCAATCTCCTCTTTTTCTCCTCGTTTCCTCCAAGCTCTTACCATTTTTCTCCTCTGCCTCCCATTTTTCTTCTCTCATTGACAAAAAGGCTCTGAGCGATCCCCACCTCCCTCTCCCAGGTGAAATGGCCAGTTCTTTGACACACTGAAATTGCTCAGGGTCCTTGCTGCTTCTTTTCCTAAATGGAGCATTTTTGAAGAATTAGGTGGCCCAGCGCTCCATCAGCTCCTTGCTTATATGCAGGGCAGGCACACACACTGTCTGTGCAGCAGCAGCCTCAGTGCTGCCGTCCCATGCTGCTGTGTGTCTATAATTAAGGTGGAGGTTGATGATTCAGTGTCCAGGCTTTGTTTTTTCTTGGTGAATGATGCGGAACTCTCTGGAGGAAGCATTTTTGGCTGTTTGCTCGACTGCAGTTATATATGCTCCTCTTGATTTCCCTCCCCACGTAATGTCAAGAGCACTGTTTTGAAAAATGGATAATCTATATGGGGAATTTTACAGCCAGGTTCAATTTTTAAAAGTCAAAGATAAAACCAAAGGAAAAGGAACAGAAAAAGTGGAAGCAAAAGAGCAGAAGAACAGAAGGAATGAGGGAAGCAACTGTAAAAAGTGGGGAGAGGAGAACAGGAGAGAAAAGGAGGTGAAGAAGGAGATGGAGCCCTGACTCTCACAGCAATAAGCTGCAGAAATGAGGAGCAGGGAGAGCAAGGGCTGATTTGGCAGTCTGGAGAAAATTGGTGGCATCCGCCACCATTGTTTTCCAGCTGTTTTCAATCTTTTCCCATTTCTGGATCTTTAACAGTTTTGCAGTCGAGGTGTTTGTCTCATTGGTGCTTCCTTACACTCGGATCCATGCACACGATACAGCTGCTTCCCTTGCTGAGGAACAAAGAGAGCTCCTGCACAGACACCTCTGTTGGGCCAGCACACACTGGGGTCCCCCTCGGCTCCTCCCAGCTCCTCACTGGAGATAAAACCATCTCCTCATCCCAAACCCTCACTGGAGATACATCCACCCCATATGGCTTTGTTGTACTGTTTCATAACGCCCACAGGCTTGAAATCCGCTTCCGAGAAAACGTAGGAAGTCAATAACAGCAAATACAGAAGAGTGAATGGAAACAGCACCGGCAATTTCAGCCAGAAAATGTTTTCAACCAGAAAAAAAAAATTGAAAAATGAAATCTGGGAACTTCCCGGATGAAATATATTCCATCGGAAACAGCAGCCTGTTAGATTAGCAGGCTTGCATAGGAAAGCCTTTTCTGTATGAGGTGGGCGTCTGCCTTTAATTTCTAGAGAGCTTTTAAATTTACAGACTGGATTAACTGGAAGGAAGGGTGCTAAAGGACTAAATTATTTCTCAGGAATTAATTTTGTTAAACACATTTTTTTTTTTTTCTATCTCTAAACGTTGCAAGAGAGGCTGGTCTGGGGGAAATGTGTCATTTGTGAGGGCATCTGGGCTGGAGACCAGATCTTCAGGGATGGAAGGAATGGGATCTGAGGCTGAGGAATATATTTCAGCCACATCTGAAAAAGAAGAACAGAAAAATAGGTGCAAACCACCTCCTTTCTGGTTCATCCCGTGATACCTCCGAAACGTGCTCTGAGTGTATTTTCTGCCTCTTTTTGCTTAATTTAAAGTCGTGAATAGCTGCCTATTTCTGTGTTATCTGGAGCAGGCGCAACCACACTCAGCAACGCCTTGGGGAAGGCTGGGAGTCGGGTCAGGGTAGTTGGGTTGCAGAGGGATAGTGACAGCCATGAGTACTTGCCTGGGATGGGGAAACAGCCCCTACACCTTCAGTTTCAGCTTTAGGTCTCTACCTGAAAGGAGACGTGCCATATAGTGATACCCGTGCAATCGGTGTTTTTAACCAGCCTTGAATAACTCAGTTTCAGATTCTTAGTAAAACACTACAAGCCAAATCCCAAATGCTTCTGATTTTCTCTGCCCTTCTCTTTTCTCACTGACGATGGCTGCAGTAATTGAGAGGCTGGCAACGCGAGCCGCTTGTGTTTCTGCCTGAAAGTGGCTCTTCAGAAGCAAACAAACAAACAGAAGAAGAAGGGAGAAACAGCTTTGGCAGCTCCTTCCCCCGACTACCGAGTTGTGCATTAATTGTGGATGAGCAATGCTGGTGGCACGCTCAGGCTGCGGCAGAATGCTCACACGTAGCAGAGGTGATGGGAGACTTCAGGGAGGGGGAGGGGGTGAGTACCAGCAGCACAGCAGCAATAATTAAAAAACCTCGTGGGACTCTTCGGGTGCTTCCCCAGCAGTCCCCCTGCAATGTGAAACAATTAGTTCTACTAAAGCTAAGAACTGCTTTGACTAATTGGACACCTTGCCAGCGAGCTAGAAAGACTAACAAATGAGCAGTAAGCAAAGCCCCGGCGTGGCTCATGAATTGTAAAAACGCTATAGCTAGTAGGATGCTGGCTGGGTGGAAAGGCTTGTGAGCTCAATAAGTGAGCTCAGCTGTGGGCCCAGAGGAGGAGCAGCAATAGTGCTGGGCATCCTTCAGCGAGCACAAGGGACAGCGGCTCCACGCTGCGCTGCGGTGCCAGCACCCACCCCCCCCCGTCCTTGTCCCCTGGCTGTGTGAGATCCTGCTCCTTGGCCACTCGCCTGGAATACGGTTTTGTTTCTTTGTGTTTTGAACCAAAAAACCTGATGAAGAAAATTGCTGCATGTAGTATAGCTGGGACTGGGGAGCCTTGTTTTGCTTTCAGTGTTGCTTTTTCCTTTTTTTTTTTTTTAATCCCATAGGAAAGACAGAATAAAAACATGTTTGAGCCAAAATGAAACATTTTTCCATTTCGGGCATCTTTTTGAAAAAGTGGAAGGGTTTGTTTACTCTGTCTCTCCCTGTTTTTGGTCTTAGTGGCCATTTCCAAAGGAAAGGTTATAATATAATATAATATTAATAATATATTAAATTATACAGAAATATAAAGAAAAAGTCTGAAAGCCACCATCAGATGCTCTGAGAAAGCTTCTGTCCTGGGACAGGGCAATGAGAGGTTCTGGGGCACAGATGGGCAGACCACAGGGTGCACACAATACTCTGCCAGCCCGCAGCCAGCTGTGCTTCACCTCTGCTCCCCACAGATGCTGCTTACTGCTCTGCAGCTGGACCGAATTAATTCTACTCTCCCTATCCAGCACGTGAATCCTATCTGATGCTGGGAGCACTGTATTCCCACCTGTGTCAGGCTGGGAAACTCAGCAGGTACCTCCTGCTGTCCTTTGGCCAGCCACGTGGCTTGGGCATCCCAAGGGCTGGAGGCACAGGACTTGTAATAAAGACTTCTTGTTATGTGTGCTGTGACACTGAGGTGGAGCCATCCTGTACAGAGAAATTCCTCCTAAGCAGAAATGATTTTCCAGTGGAGACACACTAGCAATGAGAAGAAGGGTTGCCCAGGCCACAGGGTATTTCCACTCACCCCAAAGACAGGCTGCAGACAAAAGCTGCCCACTCCCCTGCAGCCTCTGGCCTCGCACTGGCTCCATTCAGGTCCTTGTAGGGTACTTCCTCCTCTTTCAGACAATGTCTCACTGAAGTACTATCACTTGTAGTCCTGCGTTTTTTTTAAAGCTCTTGGAAGGCAGAGTTAGCAGCTTTACATGAGGTCATGGCACTGAAATGTTTTCCATTTTAGATCTCCATCACCGAGGGAGCTGGTCTCCTCAGCAGCTCAGTCTGGGGCCATGCCCCCTCTGAGCAAATCATGGAGCTGCGGGAATCCAAAATGTGATCCTTTTGCTGAAATGGTATGTGAGAGCAACTTCCATTGGTCCGCACCTGGACCACAAAACAAGCTAAAACAAAAACGCAACCTCTGGTAGGCTTTGCTATCTGCATTGCCTTCCATGAAACCTAAGTGGGAAGTCCATCTCCTGAGCTTCACGCAGACCTCAGGTGCTGGATCACTTGCACATAGATCTGGTGGTCTTGGGTGACACCCAACAGCATCCTGGCTGCCTTGAAATCACAACAGCAGGGACAGTTGTACCAACATGTGAAGGAATTCAGATGTCACCTTGTGCCCACAGCCCCTGGCAGGTGGGTGCCCTGGCCTCTGCAGGCACAAAGAGGTGAAACAAGAGTGGATGGGTGGACAGAAGGGATTTGGGGCTGAGTTTGCGGTACTAGAGATACCATGCTCACTATGCCAAGCAACTGAGCCAGAAATGGCCCTAAATCTCATTATGTTGCCTATAGGGGATGCAGCCATTTTTTATACGCCCTTTGAATAAATAGAGGTTTGCAGAGCAGCCTCCAGGAACCTTAATTTTTCACCCATCCTAATAACCATAAAACAGAGACAGGCAAGTAATAAAATGTCAAAACTTATGTGTTTTAAATTCTGAGAGAACTCTCAAATGTCACTGAAATATGGAACGAAAAAATGGAGAGGGGAGAACCTGCAGCTGTTGCTTTATGAACTCATGCCCATGGTGGGGGCTGGCAGCCATCATCCCATGCCCCCTCTGTTTTGGCCAAGCTTTGTGGGATGTGAAAACACATGTAGAAGCTGTTCCTTCAGTTATTGCTTTTCTCATAGAGTGGGAAGGAACTCCTAAAGCACGTCACCAGATCAGTGCTGATGAATAGCAACGTGCACTGTGAGTTGCTTCTTTTTTTCCATTAGTCAAATTTCCACCACTTATTGTGGCAATTTGAGCAAAGGCTGCAAGACAAACATAGGTGCCAACCCAGAGAGAAGGCTTACATGGTACATCCTTGGGTCTAAAGCTCTCCTTGAACTGTCTCTTTGGCCATAGATGTGCTGCACTTGATGCCCTCTCTCTTCCCAGTTAACGCTTCCCATGCAGGCAGCACAGAGCCTCCTTGGGCAGCCGAAGCTGGAGCCTTCCCAGGACCCCCAGCTCCTTTGCTTCCCTGCAAGCCCATCCCAGTGACTCTCCAAACCGGAGCTTGCTTTCAGGACCAGCCTGCAAAGCATTTCTGCACAGCTGTGCAAACACGGCCCATGGCTCCGTCAGCGTGCAGTCTCTGGCTACCAGCAATGGTCTGCACAAACACACACCCCAGGAGCTGACGGAACCCTCAGTGGGCCACACCAAGTTCCCACTGCTCGCGGCATTTCAGGCTGCTGGAAGCTGTGGGTGAGGAGACAGCTTTGGTCACGCAGGCTGGAGGTGAGGTGTTTTGGTAGTTCAGCTCCTGCGGGGAATGAGATGAAACAAGGCTGCAAGTCCTTTGCTATATCAATCCCCGTTTAATTCAGTCTCCAAGGGAGTTCATGATAGACACGGCTGCTGCGTGAGCATTTTGCCCCCTGCTCTGTGGGCTGTGTGGATGCCCTGCCAGTCCTGATGCGTTGAGGTTGTTAATGCAGTGTGTCAGCCCATAGCTGCACAGAACGTACAAGTTAACACAGAAGGTTCTGGATTTCTCTCCACCCCTTTCTCCCATCAACATCTTTTATAAAAATGGTCATCACGGTGCTAACTGGAGCATAAATGGCAAATGGTTTTCTTGTCTGGTAAAAATTCTTTAGATTTCAGAAAAGAGAAATATCCTCATGTCAAACTAGGGTAAAAAGTGGAGATCTCTCTCTTTTTTCCCCCCTTTCTGTCTTCCTTGGTTTTTGCCAAGCACGGCTTTCTTTTGGAAGCCATGTGGTTTTTTTGCACAGCGAAGCACAGTTATGGGCTGTCAGACATCCCACATTCAGCGACTCCGGATGAATACGACATCTGACTTCTCTTCCTCTTTCCTTGTCTGATGGTTGGTCTAAGCTTAACCATGTTTTGAAAGAAAATTCTTTTTCAGCTCAGAAACAAAAAATGCCCCAAAATCAAAAACGGAAAGCTTTAAAAATGCCAAAAAGATTTTTCCTGGCTTTTTTTTTTTTTTTTTTTGAGACTCATCAAAACTAACACTTCCTTACGATGGTTTGTTTGCTCTGGTCCTGTACCGCTCTGAAAAATTCATGACAGGTTATAGTGATGCTCACAGGGCAATGTCCCTGTGTGCGGTGCAGAGCTGCGGAGCCCTGGGCTCTGGCCCAACCTCCTCTGCAGTCCTGGCCTTGCAAGAACCAGCCAGAACCACGCTGCCTGAATGCCATCAAAGATATACAGGGGCAGAGTTTGTTGTAATGACTTCAGTGGCGATGCTAAGGTGAACACAGAGCAAGGCAAAGTTATCCCTTAAAGAAATAAGACAATATAAACCTGCCAGGAGGACGTATTGTTGTGTGTGAAGCCATCTGGTTTTACTGCTCAGGGAAGTCCTGCTCTATAAATACCCAATAAATGAGTTAAAGGCTAAATAAAACACCCCATATACTACAGAGCAAATCAGGAATCCTCAATTGAGAAAACACGTTCAAAGGGATAAATCTGCTTGGTGTCAATTTCTGTTAAGGCTATACATGACTGAATCCATTAGAGCAAATAGCCAGTAATAAGATTTTAGATAAACTATGAACTGATTGCATTAGAAGGTGAAGTGTTTAATGGGGCTCTGCCTCTCCTGCATTTCCCACCTCTGTGCCCTTTGCAGTGGAGACAGCACCCCTGGTAGATCCCCCCGTAGTCACTGTACTTTGAGACTGAGGCTTAGCAGTGGAGCTGGCGCATGCACGCTGCCTCCTGCTGCACTTTGCAACTCTCCGTGCACGGCCACTACCTCTGGTAATTCCTGTTTCCAGCACCTGGTGGGGGTAGGGTTCTAGAGGGCTTCTAGCTGGCTGTGAGAAACCTTGGTAGGGCACATGGAGGCAGGATGTGTTCTCCTCCATGGCACAGTGCAGAAGGCTCAGGAGACCACCTCTGGCCAAAACACAGTGGTGAGGACTGACTCTGTGACCGGAGAGAGGGACAAGCCAGCCTGCGTGTGGTCCTGATGCTGCACTGGATGTCTGCAGGGGGCAGGAACAGACTGGAGCAGAACTGGTGTTCTGGGAGGGCCCAGCTGGAAGAGGCACGGATGCATCTGGATGAGCTTTCAAGGATACAAACTCCCTCCAGTCTTCTTGTCTGTGTGGTTTGGGGTGTCTTTGCTTTAGCACAGTGTCCTCCCAGCCGGGCAGAGATCCTGGGAGGCTGTGGGAGATTGCCTAGTGAGGATGTCTGGCTTTGCCCCCGGACATCGGTGCCTGCAGGGTCAGGGCATCACGGAGCCATTGGTGGGCTCTCCCCAAAGCCAAAGCCATTCCCAGGACACAGAGAACCACATGTCCCATTTATAGACGCGAAACTGAGACCAGTGACAGTGCTGCAGCCCCACCACCCCCCTCAGCCCTCGGCCCCTCCTCTAGCACCAGCTTCACCCCCCACTGCATTTCCCTGGCGGCATTCGAAGTCCCACCAGCCTGTGGAGTCAGGGCTTCAGGTTCCCCTCAAATGCTATCTAGGAAGTAATGGGAGCTTAGCAGCTATGTATGCATGAATACCAGGCTTGATCACAATCTGACTGCTGCTACGCAGAAGAGATTTCATAGGTGACATTCCTGTGACACTGCTCTTCTGTGAGCTCAGACAGATGGGCCAACACACGAATAGTGCTTGCTCAGTCCAGAGCTGTTCCCATGTCACTTTTCAACTTAGCAATGCACGTAAACATATTTTACATGTAAACTGGGCAATTAAGAAGGCAAATGTTTTAAAATACGAGGATTTATTGGCATAAAATTTGCCATCTATCAACACCGCATAAATAGTGTTACATAAAAAGCCATCTGGAAACAGGTTGTTTATCATATTTATTCAGTTACAACTTGCTGGTTTAGAGTCTGGGCTTAGCTCATTAACTGTCAAGACAGTTTGACGTTGCCGATGAGAGGTGGATGTATTTGATATGTTGCACGATGCGTGAATGTTAACTTGGGCTTTTAGGCAGCTGCACTATTTCAGACAGCTTGGACACGCTCTGCACTGGAACTCGTCTGCGAGAAAAAAGCAGGCTGCGATGCTGCTATTTGCTTTAGACCCTCTGGGTCTGGTCGGAAGCCTTGGGGTTGGTCTAGACCTGTATCTGACCCTCCCAACTCGAGTGGAAGGGTGTGGGTGCGGGGCTGGTGGTGGCAGCAGGCTTGTCCATCAGTCAAGAGCACACACAGACTTACGTCACTGTCAATGTTTTCAGACAGCATTGCAAAAAGCAACACTTGTTGCATTCTGCTAAGAGGTGCTGGGGGTGTCCCAGGCTGTGAGCTCTGCAGGAGAAACCAGGGGCTGCAGATAACTCCTCTTCCTGCTGCAGACCGCGGGCAGCAATTCAGGAGTCACAGCATCATGCCAACAGCCACTGGCTTTTCCTGACATTTGCTGTCTCCCTTGGCTTCAGTAATTAGATCCCCTGTTTTTAAATGTCAGATCTCATGAGGTGATGCTATTGTATTTAGTGCTGTGCCCTTCTACCGATTCCAAAACACTTTGCAGAATTACTATAAATAATCCAGTAACAAGTGTGAAATAAGCAGTTGCAGCAAAATGGGAGAGGAAGTTAATACATCTCAGTGTTGCTTAGAAATGAGAGAAGAGCTTTCGAAATGCTGTCCCATGGAGCAGGGCTGCCAGAGAGATGTCCATCCCACACTGCGGGGTGAGGGGGGAGAAGGGAAGGCCAGCTGCTGAAAGGGGAAGGGTGCACTGACACCTCGGGCAGCTCTGCAAAGGGGCTGAAATGAGAAGAAGGCAGTCAGAGGGGAGGTGGTCCAGCTACAAGGCAGCCCTGTGGTGATGCTGGGTGTTTGTGTCCTCGGCAAAGACTGTCAATCTGTGCCCAGATCTCAGACCAGAGTTCCTCATCGATAGCACGACAGCGATACCTTCTGCCAGCCCTCTGTTTGACCCAGATGTTGGTTTCACGCTCCAAACTAGCTGAGCTCCGTGCCAGGTGGCTGCCCGGTCTCCATTTACAGTCACTGGATCAAACAGCTGTTTGCTCCTCTCATCCTAATGCAGGTGTCACTTTTATGAGGCAGAAGAAGACACGGAGGGAACCCTCCTGTGCTTTGGTTGTGGGCTCCCCTAGCAGTGGGGTTCCCCCTGTCTTGTAGAGCACAGAACTAACAACCTGAATCTTGGCACTTACAGGAAGGTTTCGGCAGCAGGATATGGTCCTTCAGCTGGCCAAGGTGTAAGACTTCGAGCTGTGGATGTGCATGTATAACCTTCACATGTCTATTACGTGACAGATGCTGGGACCTGCAGCTGCTTTGGGACCTCCCAGCACAGAAGCTCTCTGCTCTCCTGTCTCAAGCAGGAATCAAGTGAGATTTCTACCTCTGCAAAGTGGTTTCAGGCAAAAGACAAAAAGTAAGAGAAGCGACATGTGTCCTTCTTCCCTGATCAGGCTTCCCAGGAAGAGCTTCAGGATGTTACTGAGCCACGATGAGTCACACCTCTTCGTAGAAACAGAACTTCTGTCAGCTGAAGCTGCAGCAGCATGCTCCAGCCTGAGGACTGCTGCAACAGGAGATCTATCAGTGATGTGTTTTGTTGTACATTCTTTGGAGGGGGGTGAAACTGGAGGTTGAAGTATAGGCTTGCAGATATTTCTGAAGAGTTGTTATTTACATATATCATGGCTGTGAAAGAAGGGTTTATCTTTTCTCGATAGGGTGAATAATGCCAGGGTGCCTCACACGATCTGATACACTCGAATGCTCTACATAGAGGAAGGGTGACTTCTGGGATGGACAGCACTTTCCCTTCTTGGTGAAGAAAACCAAGGGAAGCAAACCACACTTTGGCTGCACTGACAGCTGCTCTGGCTCATGGGAAGGACGAGTCTCCAGCACGTGGCACGGAGCAAGCTGGTTAGCAGCAGCCTTTGGTATCAGGCTGCACTCATGCACGCTGATTAGCAATAACATCCTCACACAGTTCATTCAAGCTCTGCAGCAGTAAGTCCCAGGACGGATCCCAGGTAGAGGAAATGTCTTCATCCATTAAGCTGTTCCTGTTGTTATTAATCATGTAACAGCTCTATTGAGGAACTTTATGCCTGTCACTGCATCACATCACATGCTGATGGCTGGATGTGAATACAAATCTCTGTTTCCATGGTACAGCCAAGACCCTGGAGCTCCTACAGTGGGCAGGCAGGACCAGCCTTACTGAACAAACAAGCACTTGTGGTGCTGCTGGGCATAAGACCAGTGGGGACCAACACCCACAGATATCAACCACCGCCTCTGTGCAGGCAGCTCTGATAAGTGGTTTTTGCTTGGCTGGTTTCCCAGTCCCCTGAAGAATTTAGGGTTTTGGCTGCATTTTCAGCTGTTCAGCCTCAAACACTACAGCAGTCTCAGGTTGGTGAGCTGTAAAACACAAGGGGAGCATCTGCCAGGGTAAAGAGAGGGCTGGAGAGAGGCTGCAGGGTTTTGGCTGTCTTCTTTGGTGCCTCTTAGGTATGGGAGACTGAGCTCAAACTTCTTGTTTCAGAGCAGAAGCAAACTTCTAACAACACAGTGCTAGGAAGCAATTAAGTAATCCCTCTCCAGGAGTGCGAGAGTCATACAGGCCCTGGCAGCTCTGTTGGTAGCACTCAGAGAACATAAGATGTGCTGGCCTAAGGACATGAAGAAACCCGTCAAAGAATGCTGTCACCGAGGAGTCCCTTAAATACCCTCACTGGGAGAAAAATCGTGAGTGTCCTTAACTCTGCTTCTTAGTAAGTAAGCAGAAGCACAGCGAGAAGTGACTGAATGTCAGACCAGCTAGAGAGCAGGGCTGAAATGGAGATTGTTCAGTGTTCCAGTCATCTTTCCTAGAATTACTCAATTCTTCTGTGCGGATGCAGAGTAACAAAGTAAATGGATTGTGATCTGATTCAGTGCCCAGATGTCAACCGCTAAGTAGTCTGAGCTCCACAAAAAATAACGGAGCGCCTCACACGAGCAATTAATTACTGACAGTGTGGGCCTTCCCTTTGAATACTTCTTGCTGATGCTTCCCACAGAGCAGAGCTCCCCAGTCCCCCACCGCTCATCTCCCCGGGCTGCTTTTGTTTCATGCTGATGTGTGTTTAGCAACACAGAAAACTGCCCGTGGCATTTGTGCAGAGGCATAACGAAGGGCTCAGCAGGTTGCTTCTGTTACAGCCACATACATCCCTTGGACTTGGGTCGGCCTACAGAGCCTTGCCCCTGGGGTACTGCGATGTGGAGAAGTTGCATGCTTCTCTGCTGTGAAAGCACCAAACATGCTTTCTCCTATAGCTAATAAGGGACAGGGAGGCTAAAGCACATGTATTAATTCAGCAGGCTGACAGACACAGCTCTGATAGAAATGGAATGGAAGAAATCATCAAGGGAGCAAAATAACAACCTAGCCAGGAGATAATAATAAAAGCCTGATAGCATTCGCACAAGTTTATATAATGTGTTTGTCACTGGCCTCCTTCCTCCCTTGGCACTGGTGATAGGGAACAAATGGCATGCTGCTTTCTGAAGAGCATGTTGCTATCCAAACCATGGGAGCTGGACGCTGAGGAAGTAATATCTCGCCTGCTTTCTTTGGCACAGCTGTCTGGCCACCACGAGCCGGTGATACAGAAAGCACCACATACGATGAGGAAAGCAGGACCTCCTCCCATTCAGGTCAAAACTGCAGTGAATTTGCTGCCTAGAGCTCACTGCAAACATTAACCACTGCAAAGACACAAAGCACCTGGGAACCTTTGGATTTTCTTTCTATAAGCACCATTATTCAGGCTTCCCACATGGGCAGAAACTCTAGAAACCACCTGCGGCTGTGTTTCTGCAGCCCTCCCAGAGCTAGAAGCACTGGAAATCTCAAAAAAAAAAAAAAAAAGAAAAGAAAAGAAAAGAAAAAAAGAGCAAGTTCTAATATTATTTGTCCTGGACGAGTAAGTCAGCACCCCAACTCTCCTTAGGAAGACCGATGTCTGGAGCAGCCCCCAGTGAAACTCCCCAGGGTTTCCTAGCAGCTGTGGGATGTGACAAGAGGGACAGGGCAGCTCTGTGTTCAGGCAGGGAAAACCTGATTATAAATTTATAATTCAGTACCAGAATTATTAACATACATCACATTTAAAGCCCCTTATATGTGTGGTAGGCGTATTAACAGACTAATAGGAAATTAGTGCCATAGCAGCAGCCATGAATCATTCAGAGGCTGTCCTTCCCTGCAACAAGCAGAGGAGCAATAGGCTTTCAGCTGGCTTAGAGTGGGAAGATGGAGCACTAGAAAAGCAGTACCCAGCCCAAGTCCAGCACAAAGCAACTGGATACTACAGGTCTGGACAAGAATAAGGAATATGAGTGTTTGCTGTCTAGAGCACACTGTGTTTTTCAGGTGCGGGACAAAGCCTTGTGAAACCCAGACCTGCCTACAGCACACCTCCAGGAGGCATTTCCCATATGTCGCCCAGAAAGAAACTCAGTAAAAGGGAGAATCCATATCTTTTTCTGGGCTCATCAGAACCAGCATCCAGATGATGAATTTGATGATGTGGGTCCTCAACACCTGGTGGTTGGTGATGTATAAACCTAGAAGATCTGTATGCCAGGATGCGCAACTAATGCTCAGTTCTTTGCACATGTGGATAAACGGCAGTTTAGCCTGCTCCAGCAGCTCCTCCTCCTTGTGCTGAGGGCCCCAGGCCTGGACGCAGTACTGCACATGGGGCCTCGCAAGCACAGACTGGGGGAGGACAATCCCCTCCCTGCCTGCTGCCACCCCTCTGTTGATGCAGCCCAGGATGCAGTTGGCCTTCTGGGATGCAGGAGCACATTGCTGGCTCACATCCAGCTTTCTGACCACCAGGACCCCCAGGTCCTTCTCTGCAGCCACTTGTCCCCTCCCTAGTTCCGATGGCTTGTCATGTTGGGTCTCAGCCTGATGGAGGCTGGAGGAGGCAGGCAGAGGAGAGAACAGGGTGCAGGGAAAATCCGCAAGCACAGCACGGCCCGGATTGAATGAACGCAGGCACAAGCAAGCACTGGGCTGTTAACTCTTTATTCCGGGCTCGGAGGAGGTGCCCTGAGCTCCTCGGGCCTGGACAGGACGGCCCTGACACGCGCCCCTGGGCGCCGAGCTCCTGTCTGGGCAGGGCGACTGGGACGCGCTGGAGGAACTGGGCTGCCTGGCAGACTGCAGGCCCGTGGAGGGGAAGGTGCCCGTGGTGCTCCCTGGCTTCCGCTCCGTTTGGGTTTCCCACGCGGCTGTAGGAGATGCTGCTGTGGGTGCATGCGGCGTCTGAGGCATGGACTCAGATGTGAACAATCCAAATCGTTTATTCCAAGTTCTAACATCCCTTTTATACATTTCCAAGTTTGGTCTTGTAACTTTCCCACATCCCTTTAGATGTCACCCGAACATTCCACAGACACTCCTTAACTGTGCGTGCAGGCGCTTATCCAGTCAGAGCCGTGAGGCGTTCCTAGCCACGTGCTCTTCCTCCAATCAGAGTCATTATCACGCGGCCATCACGCAGCTCACTTGGCTTTTGTTTTGTCTCTTCTGGAGGTCTCCTTGGTGCTCAGCATTGCTTTCTCATGCCATTTATCTTGCTCCAGTTCTGAATAGTCTTTCTTGTATTCCCACGGGTGCTGCTTGTGATCCAAAGGTGACATCTCAGTGCTCTGCTCTTTTGGCACTCATAAACACTCTTTCTCTCTTCTTTTGGGGAGCCCTCCTTGATATGCAGACAGGCTGAGTCAGTGCCTTCAGCTTCTCTTTTACTTCTCTCAGCAGACTCTCGGTCTCCTCTTGAAGACGCTTTGCTTGTTTTTCAGACATCGGTTTGAATTCACGATCTCCAGGGAATCGTGGCATTTTTCTTGAGGCAGCATCAGTATGGATGCTCCCAGGGTGCACGGAGCCTTCCTTGCCCAACTCAGGTTTGGGCAACTTGTCAGGGAACTTCATTGCACGTCCTGTGCTCTTCGAGTCTCCCTGAAGGCCGTGCTGCATCGGAGCCACTTTCCGTCTTCTGAACTGGCCAGACTGGAGAGAACTGCATGAAGGAGGGGGGCCAGCTGGTCTGTGAGGCTGCAGTGGCCTGACTCTCTCTCCCACAATGTAGTTCACAGGACTGGATGGGCGCATCCAAGATTCGTCCGTGTCTCTACTCAGACTATGGGAAAATTTGTTCAAATTGGACATCTTCTGACGAAGCTTTTCCTGGAAGGAGACAGTGGGTTTAGGCTTGGTCTTGTCTCAGGAAGTGCTTCCCACCCCGCTCATGCTTTACGCAGATGAGGGCCAGCACTCTGCTTCAGCCATGCAGTGAGGGCAGAAGAGAAGGGCTGCTCTCCCCGCTCTGTTTGCATGCAAGCGACTTTCCAGGTCACCCCACGCCAGCACCCTGCGCTAACTCAGCTCTGAGCTGGATTGTCCTTTCCATGCCTCAATGCCCGGACCACCAGCCCAGCCCTCACCTCTTCTGCATTCCCCATCTCCCTCAGATGCATCAAGTAAAGCCCGTGCCCTCGGTACCATGCTGCTGACACGTGCCTGCCAACACTGGCCTTTGCCTACCTTTTCTCGCCTCTTTGTTTCCTCATGCTCCAGCTTGAGCCTGGTCAGGTACTGCCTGTACTCATTGAACTCCTTCAGAGTGCAGACAACCTATGGAGAGACAAGGGCACAGAGCTCCCAAGAACTGTCATGGTAGCCACCCACACGGCCTTCCACAAATCTGCAGGCCCCCAGCAGCAGGGGGGCTGCTCCTCTCTTCACCATCCTCTCTCCTGCTGTGGGGCCGCTGCCTCCCTCCCTCCCAGGGCTGAGCAGACTCCTTGCCCCAGTGCCAGGCCCCTGCCCAGCTGCCTTGAAACCCATCCTGAGGAGACCTGTATTGGTCAGCCCAATGTTCAAACCTACTTTGCGATCATCAGTGATGAAGCCCTTGTTCTTCAGGTTCTGCAGGTTGTCTTTGCGGCTGTGGTAGGCCTGCACATATGGGTCGTGCAGGCTGTTGTATTCTGTGCGCAGTTGGCGACAGTATGGATCTCCCAGATCAAAATGAGGAGAAGGCTGGTGAAGCTGCAAGAGACACATTCCAGAGCGTGAATGGGGTAGGAGAGAGCAGCAAAGAGACAAAGACGCTTCCAGGCTGCTCACGCACACAGGCTGGCCTCTGGCACAGCCAGCTGGAGGAGAACACAGACACGTCTCAGTTTTTCTAAGTCCTCAAAGAGGGAAAGCAGGAGAAGGTTGCACCCTCCTCCAGGAATGACCCGGTCTCCACATTTCTGGCTGTGCCAGATGGGCACCTGGCCCCAGCATCCCGGCATGCTGCCAGCAGCTGCGGGCAGGGCCCCAGCCGCCTGCTTGCCTGCTGCAAGATACGGTGATGGAACTGGTGCTGGCAGGCACGTGCCTGTGGAGAGCCCAGTTTTCAGAACCTCTCCTCAGCACTGGGCACTGTGATTGGCAAGCCCTCCTTTGTGTCCCTGCTGCAGAGCCAGGAACATCCCTTCATTCCCCCACGCGGTTGGAGCAAAGTGCCGCAGTTCCCACTATACAGCAGGTGGCCACAGGGCCTCCTTGGCATGATGGCAACCCCACAAAACAAGAGGCCTTCCTGACCCTTTCCTCCTTCTCTCACCTTTTCCCCCAGCTTTGTCCTGCAGAAGACAGGCTTGGTGCCAGGCTGCACAGGGATTTTGACCCCGAGTGGGAGGTCCAGCAGCCCGCTACCTCCTGCTCCAACTTTCTGTCCTCCGGGTCGGAGCTAGAAAGACAAAGACACGCTTGGACACTCAGGCACTCCGGTCCCCTCTCCAGCCCACCTCCGCTCCCTTTTGCAGCTCCCTTCCCACTTCTTAACCCAACGCCGGGATGTGCAGAGAGGCGCGATTCCCTGCAAGCCTTCTCCAGCGCCAGCACGAGAAGATGGCCCTCAGCCTCTGGAGAGCATCCCCGGCCGCACAGCAGTCCCGCATACCCCAGGCTGCTGCGCTCAGCCCTGAGGACGCGGCACTCACCTCTGCGCTCTTCCCCGCAATGCTCAGCAGTGCGTCTGGATTTCGGAAACCAGCAGTGCCGCAGCGCTCCATGGCTCCTTGCAAGAACTCTCTGGGAGCTGCGACCCTCCGCTGCTACCTCTCGCTCCAGCTGCAAACAGCTGTGGCCAGCCCAGCGGATCTCCCAGCCCACGCCTTTATGCCTCACTCGCCCATTGTTGCATCACCACGTTGCCGCCGCCACCCGGCAACCTGCAGCTGCATGGAGGCCCTCCTGGGCACGTCCGTGGGCAAGCTGCTCCAGCTGGCCCTGCTTTGAGCCCGGGGCCCTGTCTAGCTTTCCTCTGTCTTCCATCGCAGGTAGCACTGTGTGAGGCACAAATACCTTTCAGGATCGTCCCAGAGTCAATGTCACAGAATTACAGAATTGTAGGGGTTGGGAGGGACCTCTAAAGATCATCGAGTCCAACCCCCCTGCTTCCTTCATGCTTTCCTTCATGCTGACCTGGTCTGAAACCATACCATCTTTCTGATGGAAATGTTTTCCCTAAAGTCATTTCTGCATGTCCCAAGACGAAGTTTGATATTATCAATATATCTAACAGGACCATAATGTAGCTACGGTGCTCCTTCTTGCTGACGCTGTTTCTCTTAAAATGTTCATCTTTTGTTGAAATTGTTCTCAAAACCAGCCATCTTGAACTGGATGCCTGTGCTCAAATATGCCAACCCACGTCAAGGGTGTTTGGCAGATGCTAAGCAGACTACAAACCACTTGGAGGGTGGTGAAGTTTGGAAAATGTACATTGCATTTTGTAGGCCTGATCCTCCCCACATGTGTGGCAGGTTCAGAGGTAACTCAGTGAGAGGTATAGAAGACATACCTGACCTACTGGAAAGGAGCTCTGCAGAGAGGGACCTGGATGTCCTGGTGGACAACAGGTTGGCCATGAGCCAGCAGTTTGCCCTGGTGGCCAAGAAAGCCAATGGGATCCTGAGGTCCATTAAAAAAAGTGTGGCCAGCAGGTCAAGGGTGGTGATCCTCCCCCTCTACTCTGCCCTGGTCAAATGCTTTGCACAAGTCCAGGTAGGTGATGTCAGTTGCTCTTCCTTTATCCACTGGTGCTGTAACTCCATCATAAAAGGCCACCAAGTTTGGCAGTCATTACTTGCCCTTGGTGAAGCCATGTTGGTCGCCACCAATCACCTTGTCTTTATTTACTATCACCATGTGCCTTAGTAGGGCCTTCAGGAGGATCTGCTCCATGATCTTGCCAGGCACAGAGGTGAGACTGACTGGCCTGTAGTTCCCTGGATCTTCTTTTTTTCTCTTCTTGAAAATGGTGGTTATGTTTCCCCTTTTCCAATCAGTGAGAACTTCACCAGACTGCCATGGCTTTTCAAATACGATGGATAGCAGCTTGGCAACTTCATCTGCCAGTTCCCTCAGAACCTGTGGATGGGTCTCATCGGGTCCCATGGACTTGCGCACCTTCAAATTCTTTAGATGGTCTCGAACCTGATCTTCATTTCTTCTCCAAATTCTTACCATTGCTTTCTGCAGTTTGGGCAGTGTGGCTTGAGCCCTTGCTGGTGAAGACTGAAGCAAAGAAGACATTGAGCTTTCTCCGTATCCCCTGCGACCAGGTCTCCAGTTTCCGTCCAGAGAGGGGCCACATTCTCCCTTACCTTCTTTTTATCACTGATATACCTGTTCCCCTTTATGTCCCTGGCTAGATTTAATTCTGTCTGGGTTTTAGCTTTCCTAACCTAATCTATGGCTGCTCAGACGACAACTTTGTAGTCCTCCCAGGTAACCCATTCCTGCTTCCATTCCCTATAGGCTTTCTTTTTGAGCTTAAGTCCAGGAGCTCCTTGTTGATCCATGGAAGCCTCCTGGCATTCTTGGCTGCTTCCTTTTTCTTGGGATGCACTGCTTCTGGGCTTGGAGGAGATGATCCTTGAATACCAACCAGCTTTCTTGGGCCCCTCTTCCCTCCTGGGCTTTCTCCCATGTCACCCTTCCAAGCAGTTCCCTGAAGAGTTCTGATCTCCTGAAGTCCAGATTAGCAAGCTTGCTGCGCATCCTCTTTGACACCCTAAGGATTTTGAACTCCACCATTTCATGGTCACTACAGCCAAGGTTTGAGCTTCACATTACTCACCAGGCCCTCCTCCCTGCTGATGACAAGGTTCAGCATACTACCTTTTCTTGTGGGTTCCTGTACTTCTTGGAAGAGGAAGTTATCATCAGCACATTCCAGGAACCTCTTCAATTTCTGGTGCACTGCTGTGTTGTCCCCCCAGCAGATATTGGGGTGGTTGAAGTCCCCCATGAGAACCATGTTTTGTGAATGTGAAGCTGCTCCTATCTGTTTATAGAGGGCCTCATCCACTTGGTCTTCCTGATCAGGCAGCCTGTAGCAGACTCCCCAGTACGATGTCTCCTTCTCCCGCCTTTCCTTTAACCCTAGCCCATAAAAACAGTCAGCTCCTCATCTATCCCCAAGTGGAGCTCCATGGACTCCAGGTGGTCACTGATGTAAAGGGCAACACCCCCACCCCTTTTCCCCTGCCTGCCTTTCCTAAAGAGTTTATACCCATCTATTCCTACATTCCAGTCATGAGAGTCATCCCATCATGTCTCAGTGATGCCAGTGACATCACAGCCCTGTAAGCATGCACACGCCTTCAGCTCCTCCTATTTGTTCCCCATGTTCCGTGCATTGGTGTATGGGCACTTGAGTTGGGCTCCCATTGAGGCTGATTTACCAATTAAGAGTTCCCTTATCCTGAACCTTAGGTGCTGTCTTACTGGCCTCCAGGCCCAGGGCATCCATTATCACTGTCAGCCTCAAAGTGCAGTGGTTTGAGGATCCCCACTGCTGGCAACTCTAGTTTAAAGCCCTCCTGATTAAATTGGAAAGCTTGCTGCCACAGATGGTCTTCCCCTTGTCTGACAGATGAACCCCATCCTCCCCTACAAAACCAGGTTTCTCAAAATTAGTTCCATGACATAGTACCTGAAGCCCTGTTCACAACACCACTCCCTTAGCCATTTATTGACTTTCCTAATTCTGTCAGTCCTTTCCCTCCCCATTCCCCTAACCTGGAGGATTGATGAGAAGACTACCAACCTCTCTGTCACATCCTTGATGCAGGCCCCTGGCAAGCAGCAGTCTCTCTAGATAGCAAGTCAGGCTGACAAATGGGTGCCTCTGTACCCCTCAGAAGAGAGTCACCCACCACAACCACCCATCATTTCTTCTTGGTTGCAGTAGTTGTTATGCAACAGGGAGCAGGTCTGGCTGCCTTACTCAGTTCAGATGACTTACCTGTTATTGTTTCTTTTTCCCTCTCAGCCTGGAGAACCATGAAAAGGTTCTGTAGAGGCATCTCAGGCTTTGAGGCAGGCTTTTTCCTCTTGTTAGTCTTTGTCTGCCAAACCAAACCAAACCAAACCAAACCAAACCAAACCAAACTGTAGGAATTGAATGTTGTTTCTGCATTAGATATCGAAGAAGGGGAACTGATCTAAAGAAGTAGAGCACAACGTATTTTGTAACTTGCCCTTAGAAACAGTTCATTTGAAAAAGTAGAAATACCATATATTTCAGTAACATATTTTAGAAATATAGTTGTTGAATTGTGTGATTAATTCTCACTTGTAAAACTGTAATAGTTGTGAATAGTATGGGAATAGTATTATGGACTAGAAAGCATGCTGTAAAGCTGTTCTGTTTGGATAAGAGACCCTCAGCAAAAGAAAAGCAGACTTGTCAAGCATCAAAGAAGCCAGGGCCTCCACACAAGACCAAACTGCCTCACTCTGTGAGTAGGTTGGGATACAACAGGCAGCATCAGGATGCCCCCCTCTATCCTCCTACCACACTGATCTCTATCCAAGGATGAGCAGGTGTCCAGAAATAATGACCGAGTGCTGAGTAAGCAAGTGTTAGAAGTTAATTAATTAGCAATATACATGTTTAGCTAGCAACAATGTATGTTCAACCAGTATCTGTATGTTTAGTTGAATGTCGGGAAAATTGTGAACCTGAAGTACTCAGCCAATGCGGAACCAGGGGAGGAAAAGATAAGCGTCGGGTAATAGGGCAGAAAAGATGAAACACTGATTTCTGCGGTGCGCCTGCTTGCAGGACGCCTGCCATTGCAATTGCAAATAAAATCCGCTTTTATCAGAGATACCGTCCTGATCAATTATTTGGATATTTCCAACCAAACCAAACCAAACCAAACCAGCACCATCAGCACCGCTCTAATTTGGGCACTTGAGGGTCTGCTCGACGACTCCCGTGTCCCCTCCCGCTCTCCCCACTGGGAACGACTCTGCCCCGCGGGGTGAGGGCCCAGCCCAGGCCTCAGCGCTGGGGAGGGGCCCGGGCACACGGCAGCGCAGGGCAGGCTGCGGGCACGGCCTTTGCTCGGCGCTGGGTACAGAAGGCCGAGGCGGGAGGGAGGGCAGAGAGGAGCTCCCGTCACGGCCTCCGCCCGGCACACAGCCGCGGTCTCCGCGTCCCCGGCGGCCTCTGCAGCCGCAGGAACCGCCGCGGCCGCCCGGACGGAGCTCCGCAGCCAACGTTTGGCCGGCCGGGCCTCGGGCTGCAGGGCGGGCCCGGCTCTGTCAGCGCCCGACGGCAGCAGCCAGCAGCGCTGGGGGAGGTGCGCCCGGGGGGAGCTGGTCTGGCAGGGTGCTGTTCTGTCGCTTCTTACACGGACTTGTCTGGGACACGCTGCACAATCACCTCCTTCGATAGGGGAATGTGCTTCTCCTGTGCCCATCACTAGAGAGAGTAAAGGACTTTTGGTTTGAGTATTGCACGCACACAGTTGCAGACAGGAAACATGGGACACCAGCGAAACTGCCACAGATCAGACGCATATGAGTGATGATACTCATCTACTGTTCTCAGGTCCTCGTTCAGCTCCTCCTCTTTTATTGCAGAGCTCAAAGGCTCTGAAACAACGTGGAATGAGAAGGGAGAGCTGGCCTGTTTTTCTGTCTGCTTATCTGCCGCCATTCTGGAGGCCCATGCTGGAGCTGGGCAGGTGCTGGTGATCCCATTGGCAGGAGACATGGACACCTGCCTGGAAGGCACCTGAGAACAAAGGCACAAGGGGAAGAAGTCATGGCAAAGATACTGCCGGCCTTCAGAGCTGCTTTCCTGATGCCCATCCAAGTGGCTCTGCGCTGCTGTAATGCATGCCATGCAAGAAAACCCGAGCTGTCAGTGCTTACCATCAAGAGCAGTCAGCTCCTCTGAGCATCTCCTCTTGTCAAGTTCTCCACCACACGCTTTCATTCATGGCTTCTAGTGGTCCACAGATGTGTTCAGCACCTACAGATCTTCAGAAAATCCGATCATCGGCCTGATGAAGCTCAGTGTTCCCGGTGTCTGACCTGTGCACCACACAGGCTGTCTTGAGTTCCATCTGAACTGGGCTGTTCCCATAGTATAAACATTCAGGTATGACTTTCCAGTTCACCTGATGGAAGATCCTTCAGTCATTGTTTTAATAAGTCTGTCCCTTATTTTTTTTCTTTTTTAAGATCTTTATTTGTAGTCTAAGAACATTTATCCTCTGCTTTTGGTATCAGATCCCTCTGTACTTCTACTAAGAGGTTTCTCTATTTTATGTGGTCACTTTGGGATTGACCTTCTACTGGCAAAGCTTATCTGATGAAACCTGTGCAGTTATTCTTCACTCTGACTTTATCTCATTAGGTAATCTTTTCTCTGGTGCATCTCTGAGTGTCTCCTGCAGTTTAGGAGAATGCTTCTTAAATTGCAGATGTTATTGGACACTGCACTCGTGGCTGGCACGCTGCTGTGGGTTCACACCAAGTGCTGATGTCCCACGTGCCTTCTGTGTCTCTCTGCTTCCAGCACAGCTGTGTCACTGCTGTGGTTACAGACTTTGCTTGGACAGGAATGATTTCACACTCATCCCTGTTACAGGGCACACAGTTTGTTTCCAGTCTCTCCAAAAGCCAGGTTGCTTCATAACAGCATTAACACCTCTCCGTCACCTCCCCAGGTCTTTTTACCATCTGAAGCTTATCTGTAACCATTTTATACTTTCTCCTCTGTCATCGGTACAAATATTAAATAGTACAGAGCCAGCATACCCATCCTTGTAGGATCTCATTACAACACCCTTCTGAATGTGGTCTTCCAGCTCACAGGTGATGTGTGCATGTTCATTACCTGGACATTTTTCCACCTAATCATCTGCCATGCTGAACTCATAACACTGTAGTTTCTTATCTTATCTTAATCTTATGATGCCAAGGAGGTTATTCTTTTCCCTGGTGTTGTCACAGTGCTTACAACAGCAGTCAAGCAACATGCAGCCTCTCTGCAAAGTTCCTGCATAAAATTACTGAAAGCATTAGGTTGCTTTAATTAATGGAAAAACACTGATGCAATTGGAGGAAGGTTTTTGGTAGTAGCTGAATTGCAGATTGCTGCTTCAAAGCACTTAAAGGAATGGCTTTTGGATCTTCTTGTCAGCTGAGGTACCCTTCCTCTTAGGCTGGAGCTGGTTCCTTTGGTGCCCTTGACAGGACTAACGCATTAGAAAGGAAGGGGAGGAGATTTCTAGGAGAGTCAGCAAAATGAATATCAGCCTTTAAAAAACAGGTTGCTACTTGTCAGATCTCTGTGCTGAGAGGTAGTACAGAGTTAAGGATCTGATTTGGAGTCTGAACAATGACAGACTAGAGACACTGGCATAATAAGGAGGCATACTGAATGATCAATGTGATCTGAAAATCACAGGAAGTTTGAGGAAAAAGAGTGAATGGTTAGAAGAAAAAAGGATGCAGAAGAGCAGCAGGCTGATAACCCACTCCCTTGTGAGTATACAGTGAGACGGTGGACTGCGTAAGAGTGTCTTAAAAAAGTATTGAGACTTATGAAAGTGGGGTATCATTTTGTTTGTTTCCCTCAGAACAAAAGCCCCACTGACCTCATCTTGATGCTGCAGATACCTGGGCTAAAAGCAGTTGATGCAGAGAGAATACAGATAGACTGTATCTATTGTCAGAATGCTTCAGGTTGTTAGCAGAATACTCTGCAGTATCACTGCATCCGTGGCAGTGTCAGGGTGAGGCAACAATTACATTGATTTAAATTATCCTTTTCAGGGGTGAGGTTTAATGCTCAGATTTGTCTCTTGCTGGTAGTGCTTAGAAGGGGTTCACATGGTGAAACTTTAGCATAAGTGTATTTTAGTGAAGGTAATGAAGAAAGAATGTCTGTTTCTTCCCGTGCTTTCATAAACTTTATTCTTGGGCAAGAATGCAAGGGGCAGATGAGACTATATGGATCAGCCTCCTGGGCTCACCGTGCAGCTGGAAGTAATGAGATTTCATTCTCCACACTGGCATGACACCACATTTGAGTGTGGTTCGGGGGTTCTTGAAGCGGACGTCAAATTGGTTCTGTCAGAAACTGTAAAATGAATTCGTGACAGATAAATCCATTGTGCTTGAGAAGGTCCCTGAGGCAAAAATCTCTTGAGGTCGGGGGAAGATGTGCTGAGGAGTGTCTTGCCCTATGTATATTCTTACTCCCATCCACCACTGACCTCTTGATAAGAATGTATTCATGCTAGGTGGAGCTTTGATCTGGTCCAGCCCAGCCATCCACAGGTTCCCTTGTGCCACCATAGATACACAACATGCCCCAGCTAAGGAGCATGGCTGGTGCCAAAGAAATGCTATTCCAAGTGTTGGTGGGTGAGGGCCACCTTGATGTCAGACAATCAAAGGCATAGTTCACCCTGTGCCTACAAAGTGTGTTATGATGGCCCATCCTCCATCCCACTACAGAACCATTGAATTGTTTGGGTTGGAAGAGACCTTCTGGATCACCTAGTTCCATCCCCCTTTCCCCCCACTATAGGCATGGATACCTCCCACTAGATCACGTTGCTCAAAGCCCCATCCAGCCTGTGTATGCGCACAGGGCTCCTTCCTTCTTCTCCACAGTACCTCTTGTTTCTATGCTACCACTTCTTGCAGTCCACTGTGTCCATCAGTTTCAGAACAAAAAGCAGCCAGTAAAGATTTGTCTGTGGCTGGGACATTGTGGCACCACTTCAGAAAGCATAGAATGGGACTATTGGTCCATGAAAGACCAACACCTGCAGTCCTGCTCACCAGGAACCATCCTGGCTTGCTGCTTTCCCTGCAGGGCAGAGGCAGGGTTGTCCTCTAGGGTGTGCTGAGGATCTGAAGAAAAACGTCTAGAAGGGAAAAAGTGTAAGAACTGCATAAATCTAGCAAATACTCATGTTTATTCACTTCACCTGGATCTCTGCATCAGCTCAGAGGACTCTGATGGAGGCGGCTGGAGCGGTACTGAATTACAACTTGAAACAACCTCTTTCCACCTGCAGAAAGAAATGGGTTTTGCACAGGTACCTGAGGACAGAGAGGGTCAGGAGCCAACCCATCCGTACAGCTACAGCTGCACAAACACCTGGAGGTGGAGTTGTGCTCTCCTGTCCTTTCAGCTGCCTGCAAAACAACACGACTGTCATCTGTGCAGCCAGCGCTGCTCTTAGTGCCCCCAGCCCGTGGCGTCTGTCTGATCTCAGCTGCCAAAATACTCAGGCCTGTGCAGTCCACGCAGGTGAATATCTTGTGACAGGAGAGGAATGAGGTGCTGATGCGGGCAGAGCATTCCCCAGGCTAATCCAGCATGCCTTTCTGTCAGCATGGTTGTTTTGGAAAGAGCCATGTCCTGCCCGGTGAGTCAGGGCATCCCCTGTGCATCAGCGCTGGGCTGTGGTGGGAAAGCCCTTTGCTGGGCCTGGCTGAAGCCGGAACAGCCTATCACAAGTTCATGTCCAGGTTGGATTTCTTATTTTTTTGGGGGGAAATCTAGTCTGTTTTCCGCTTGGGAGACTGAGTCCTTGTGTTTTCTCCGTCAGCAGCGTCACTGTCTGAATCTGACTGAGATGCAGTTAGTGGAACCTTCCCTAGCTTTATAAGCATACTTGAAAATTTAGAAAAAATTATATGCACTGAAGCTACATGATTAGAAAGATGGGAGCCCATCTGTCTTCCTTTCCCCTATATCCATCTTTAGTTGCATCCATGGCATCCTGATTCACCTGCCCTCCAGGCACAGTCCCCACTGGCACCCAAATCTGCTGCAACTTCCCCTGATCACAGAGCAGCTGCAAAAGGGCTTGGACTGGTTTATTGAGCTCCTCACTCACTCTAGGATGCAGTGCCAGCATCTCTGGGATGCTGCAGGAGACCATTGTAGTCTCAGTGATAGAGACACTCACTCTTTCCCAGCAGAGGTCTTTGCGCTTGACCCCAATGTGCACTGCTGTGTACCCCTCTCAAAAACACATTGATTTCCTGGCTTAACTTCCTAAAATTCTGACTGACTGAGACTTGAGAATTATAAAGCATCCACTTTGATTTCCTCAGTGAAAACTTCATTTATTGAACAAAATAGTTTAAGGCATGAGCAACATCAAACAGGGCATTCCCAGTGCTCTCTCCTCTCCGTGCTGCAGCGCTGCCTGCAGAGCAGTCCTTGCTGGCATCCCGGTGTGGGATCACTCAGACACGTTTCCCTCTCCAGATGACCCCAGGCACTGCTCACCATCGCAATGTGCAGGGGGGATCCCTTGGAGCAGAGGTGCCTGTGTGCCAAAGCTCATTAACCTCCTGCTTATGGCCTTCGAAGAAGCTGGCTGAGAGATTGCAAACTGCTCCTTCACTACATGTTTTTCCATTCGTTACTTCCCCCACTGCTTCTGTTTGGAGGCGAAGGCAGGCATCAAGCAGTCTGGTGCTGTTATCCAAGTGGAGGAAGAATGTCATTACCTCCCAGCGCAGGTTTGATGGAAAGAGTAGAGGCAGTGGGAGGTGCAGTGCTCTCCCTGTTAACTCTTCTTCGGAACTGGGACCACTGCATCTTCCAAGGATCAGTCCCCAGACAGGGTGGGATTTCCTGCAGCAGAGCTTGGCCACTGTGAGCTGGGTGCCCCAGCAACGAGATGGGCTGAGAAACCAGGGAAGGTTGAAGTAGCAGCACCAGCAGTCCTCTTCTTAGTGCTCACTTTCCTCTCTCTGCTTTCTGAAGCTCTGGGGTGCCTTGGGTCATTGTTTTCAAGCTTTCCAGTTTGGAGTCTCATTTACAAAGCAGTAGCTGGAGTTGAAAGTGATGCCTGGGAGCTAGGGGTGCTGGAGTATTATGAAATATTAAAAAAAAAAATAGGAATCAGAGGACTGGCGAGGAAGTCAGCAACTTGTTACAAACTTTTGCTAAATTCAGGCCACTGAGCCTGAGGTGTAAACATCCATATCTGATTGCTGCATCTTTGCTTTAATATTTGATCTTACCTGATTTATGTGAAGCAAGATAGCATGGAACGTGTGATACTGAAACAAGAAGGGCACAAACTAGGAGCAGATTGCTGCCCCAGCCCTTGGTGTAGCCAGAAATTATGGAATCCTAGAATCATTAAGCTTGGAAAAGGCCACTAAGATCATCCAGTCCAACCATTAACCCATCCCACCATACCCACTAACCATGTCCCTCAGTGCCACATCTCCCCTTGACTTGAACACCTCTGGTAATGGTGACTGCACCACCTCGCTGGGAAGGAGGTTCGAGAGGAAAGGGCTGCTCCTCTTGTTTGAGAAGGGAAGGGAACATCCTTTACATGTGAAGCCAAGAATTCATGGTTGGTCCATTTTGCAGTTTGAACAGTGTAACCAGCACGTAACAAATTACTGTTATTGTTAGTACAATTAGAATTCTACTAAGGCTCACAGTCTGAACTGTCTTCTTAAACCAAATGTCAGTTAAAATTTAGTCTCTGATGCTATCTCCCCCATCTTTGCAGGAGCTTTGTTCATCCTCCCCTGAGTTCTCAGCATCCTCCACTGGGAGGAGTGTGATGTTAGTGATGGACTTTCTTCTTCCTCTTCGCTGAAGAGGGAAGACTGAGCTTTGGATGAAGGGTGCTTTCGCAACATTGTTTTTTTGTCATTTAATCATAAATCATCAGCCACAACCCTATGTAAACCTGAAAACAATCAGCTAAAGGATATGATCCAAAATCTTGGTTTTTTTTCATTTCAAATAATTTTTGCAAAGAAAAAAAAAGGAAAAAAAATACTCACCATGTTATTTTATTTTCCAGTTCCAGCCCAAGGAGAGTGGTACCTGATTTCTCCCAGCTCAAACCCACCACTTTTTATAGCCGATCATTTTCAGGGAGGCAAGGATTGAATGGGGTGAAAGGAGGCAGTTGTAAACAGTACAGTTCCTCACCCAATTCTCACCCCCAGGAGGGTGTCACCAGGAGAAATCTCAAAACTATCAGCAGAAATGAAAGTAAAGATAAAGCTGAGTAAATACTGAAGAACAACTGCAGAATTTCCTCTGACAAAGCCCTTGGTTTGATGTCTTGTGATCAGCTTAGCTACTATTTGCAAGTGTTCAGCCAGGCATCAGCTATCTGTCAAAGCATTCACAAATCCCGTGATGCTTATCACAAGTGGATTGGCACCTGAGGACTCGTACAGGGAACAGCTATTTTTAGTTGCCACACATTGTTCTCAAGATTATGAAGTGTCATTCACCGACCGGGGAGCCGGGAGGATTTGATGTGACGTGGAGCAGCAGCCAGGCTCCGAAGAGCAGAAGCGTATCGTGAGCAGCTCTGCCACTCTATAGGATGAGCACAGCTCCTTCTGGCTCCTTGACAATGGCAAGTAATATGAAGCAAAATGAAAGAGAAGACATTTCACTGATACTGTGATAAATTTGGCTCACTTTAACTACTCTAAATTTTGAAGGAAATGCTGGAAAAATTCAGTTGTGGATAATTTTTGCCCAGGGAGATGGTGGAGTCACCATCCCTGGGGGTGTTCAAGAAACGTGGAGATGTGGCACTGAGGGATGTGGTCAGTGTGCAATATTGTTGGTAGGTAGACAGTTGCACTGGATGATCTTGGAGGTCTTTTCCAGCCTTAATGATTCTATGATTCTAAAGCTGTGAATGGATTTATTTTTGCCATTTAATTTCTAGCCTTGGGTTTCCTAAATTTCACTCTGATTAAGGATTTTAACCAAACAAGACAGTCCCATGTTTCCTGAACAATTGATTGCTCCCAGTATTTGGGCAAAAGTTACCAGCAGCCCTCTCATAGGAGAATGAAATGCTCGTGTTTTATAGAGGTATCACATCATGGTGACTTTTCAGCTACCTTCAAACTTCCTGGCAAAGACACCTTTTCTCAGTTCTACATGATAACCTCATGCTTGTCTGACATGGGTTGATTGTAACTAGAAAAATATGTGAGACGTGGTCATCAAAATGTCTTCTTTGCTTGGTTGATGTATTATACAAGTTGCAGAGGGTCAGAACCCCTAATATCTGTGTTAGGCTGAGCTGGCCTTCTTGAAGAGTGAAGGATTGTTTACTTGCCTAGAAATGCAATGTCTGTGGGTATGTGTGTGTGTTTGAGTTGGGTAGGTATATAAAAACAAGTGCCAGAGAGAACAAAACACTTAAACTGATTTAGAGCAGGAAAAACACAAGATGGCACAAGTAGCATTTCAAGGATGCTCTGTGAAGTTGAGAAACAAATAATTCATGCACTGCCTTAAAGCCACAACCCCTAACTGGAGAATACTGAACAGTACAATTGCACTATAAATTGCTGTGCTTGCCCAAGAAAGGTCCCCATCTGGTAGCATATCTGTGTGTCAGTCAGCCATGGGATGCCTCCTAAACCTGCCTGCACAGACTGTGTTATTTTATGGATCTCCAGAAGCCGTTTGCTATTAGAAGATGCTGCCATGGGTGGCTTCTGGACCTGAATCTTCTTTGCAGTTCATGCGTTCCTGCACTCATATGTTATGATCAACAGAGAATCTCCTAAATACTTGGACATAGGTCTCCTATCAAGAACCATAATATGCACTGGACAATGACTGCTGCTGGTGTTTTTGTTGTGAAATTGTCGCTGGGTGGGATAGATAAATGCTTTGGGTGTAGGGAAGTTACAAGGAAACTGAGGCTGCAGTAATTACTGCCTCATGATGTTAAGTCACCTTGTGCCAACAGTTGGCTGTGCTGGATCCCTACCGAAGTCAGCAGAAGCTCACAAGACTTGGTATTGCTCAAAATCCAAGGCTACCACAGTCCCACAACTTGCCCCCAGCAGCTGCATCAAGTTCACCTCTGTGCTCTGCCCATAGGTAGATCATAGAATCAGAATCATAGAATCATTGTACCATAGAGTCATAGACTGGCTTGGGTTGGAAGGAATCTTAAACCCCGTGCTGTGGTCAGGGTTGCCAAAATCAAGCACCAGATCAGGCTGCCCAGGGCTCCATCCAACCTTGGCTTTGTGCACCTCCAGGGATGGTGCACCCACCCTTCTGTGGGCAGCAGTGCCAGGGCCTCACCATCCTCTCTGTGAAAAAATTCCCCAACATCTAATCTAAATTTCCTCTCTTGTAGTTTAAAACCACTCCCCTTTGTCCTTTCACTATCTGCCCAGGTAAAAAGTTGATTTCCCTCCTACTTATAAGCTCCATTTAAGTATTGGAAGGCCATTATCAGGTCTCCCCTGAGCTCTCTCAGGGAAGACCTGATAGTGTCCTTATAGCAGATAAAGGTGACAAATGCAATTCTGCCTGGCCAGCCACTGTGGAAGTGCCCTAGCAGATGCATGCCATCCTCCAATAACAAAATGCTGTGTATTTACTTGGGTGCTTAATAGAAAAGACACCACAGACTTAATTACAGATCCTTCTGACTTACAGAAACACAACAGTACTCAGGGCTACTGTTACCTGAATGGACTTCTTTGTAGTGATCTTGCTTTGAAACCACGCACAACCTTTGTGGTCTTGTTTTCCCCCAGCGTTGCTCTGAAGCTTCTCTAATTGCCTCTTTGGAGCGGTGCGCAGTGCCTCTCAGTGCCAACGGAGCAGCGCTGAAGCAGCCTTTTTCCAAAAGCCCGAGCTCAGCAATGCCTAGGTGTGTGGGGTACTAATGAGGTTGATAGCCCAATCATGGAGATGCTGAATAATAATCAGTTTCTTCTGCAAGGGCCACAGCACATTTCCAGTTTCTGGCAGCTCCCAGCCTCCCGCCTGGCAAATCCTCCCTGTAAGGGCAGCCCTTGGCCCCCCAGCTCTGCATCAGTGAGTATCATGAGGCCACTGCTCACAGGGAGACGGGAAAATGTCAGCACAGATGGAGATTAAGCCATCTTCACCTAACGTCAAAACTGCCATCTGCTTCTCTCCTGCACAGCTTTAATCAGATTTTCTCAACAAAAAAACGAAAGTGAGAGGGATCCGGAGGCTCTGAGCACACCAGGACTCATGGCTTTTCTGTGTGCGTGTGGAAAGGCCCAGGAAGCCAAGAAGAGTTTGTGTCATAATTTGGATGATTTTTTTAGGATGGGGTTTGTTTATTTAAGCAGAAACCAGCAAAGCAAACCTCTCTGCAGGAGCTTGCTTGGTTCCCCAGGTTTGTTCTACCCTTGCATTCTCAAGAGCAGTGTGCTTTGGGAGAGAATTGGATAGCAAAAGAAATCTAATGGATAGTTTGATCCTCACACCAGAATTGTAGTCTTTCCCTTCCCTTCCCTTCCCTTCCCTTCCCTTCCCTTCCCTTCCCTTCCCTTCCCTTCCCTTCTTCCAAATTCTGATTGTACTTCTCAAATATCTGTTTCAGTCACCCTTATGGCCGCAGCCTAAGTCGCCT